>NW_016166995.1:12217-22594 GCF_001687245.7 Rhagoletis zephyria | reverse complement strand
ATCAGTAGATAGTGAGGCGAAAAATTGCCAAATTGAGCAAAATGGATCACAAAAGAAGGAAAAAGCAAATTTGATCAAAATACATGTGCGAGTGTGGCAGCGTTTTGCTGCATCGCACGAAAACCGGACCGTTGCCTATTGGGATATGTTAGGCCTTACAGAATGCAATAAAAAACACATTTTGAAAAGACTAAATTAATCGCTTTCAATCAGATGGCCGGGCATGGTATTGGATCAAAGGCCCAAATTAAGCCTAGGCGCATCATGTAAGGCAAACTGTGAATCACGGTGGTCGGTCAATATTAGTTTGGGGTTGTATTTCAAAAATGTTGTTGATCCGTAGATGTAGTCGAAAAAATTTGAGTTTCTGCTGAAAAAGCAACCAAAACACAATGCACATGTTCGCAAAGACTGGAGCAAAAGCATTTGAAATGACCTCCACAATCCGAGGACATGCATCTCATCGAGAAATTGCGAAATCAACTAAAAGCGCATCTTACTAAGTATCCAAGTCCGTCCAATGGAGTACATGAGCTGTGAAAGCACACCAAGGATATATGGGAGGCTATACCTCCAGAATTTTTACAGACATACACATTAGGTATGCCAAATTGCAACCAGGAACTAAATAAAGCAAAAGCATACTGAACATTGTGTTAATAATTCTTTTTTTTTGTGAAAATTGTCAAAAAGTTATTAAAAATATATGAGTGCAAAACTGTAACATTTGCCTTAATTTACATTTTTGTCTGCTGGTTTTGTTAATGTTGTTGAATTGACCTCAAATCGTTATGACAGAGGAAGCAAAGATGTATCAATAAAAATATACAACAACAGTATGAATATAGTTAGAACTTGGAAAGATAGCGACAGCTGAAATAAAAAGTGTTACTCCATGTTACAGTTTTGGTCGTCACTGTATATTAATAAAAATGTTGCGTTCGTATGTCACGGTCGTCAAAACTCGAGAACGGTTAAAAAAAAAAGTTTCCAAACTGAAATTAAAAACTGAATTATTCCCATAAATATCGAAAAAATGGAAAAAATTCATAGAGACTTTCGACATAGTTTTGTGAGATCTCTACCAAAAAAAAAATAATTCTTTTCAGTTTTTTGTTTTTTTTTTTTCGAAATAATTCCAAGTGGAAAAGATTTAAAAACTTAGTTATTTCCATAAATATCAAAAATTTGAAAAAATGCTTAAATAGTTTCACATTTTTTTATTTATTTTTTTTATTCCAATACCAATACATTTTTTTACATGAAAATATCACAAAGATTGGATAATGTGATATAATATTTTCGATTTATTTTAACGTTGTGTGTACAAATCAGCGAGAAGAAACTATTTTGTCCCCTAAAAACTTTATTTACAAAAAAAATCAATACTAATAAAGTTTTATAATTGAAAATCTAACAAAATATTACAAAACTCGAAAAATGTTATATAACATTATCGATTTATTTTCACGGTATTTGTAGAAATCACCGGGAAAAAGGATTTTTTTATCAAAAAATATTTTCACAAAAAACACACATGGGACTTTTCTATTTGCAATTATTAATAAAATATCACAAAAATCGGAAAATGTTATGAACTATTTTCGACTTAATTTCATGTTAATTGTACAAATCATTGAAAAAAAAATTTTTTTTTGTTTTTTTTTTAATAATTTTATTGAGCTTTGTACCACGATTGTTTATTAGGAAAAATTGAAAAAGCAACAAAGTCCTAATAAACAATCGTGGTACAAAGCTCAATAAAATGATTAAAAATAAAATGTTAAGAAGCCACAATAACATTGACAAAAATTATTTTTTTTTACTTGGGTTTTCTATTTGAAAATTTTCCCAAAATATCACAAAAATCATCAATATTCATATTTAATTAACATTCCAACGCTCTCTGAGATTTAGCTCTGTTAATATTCTTCTTTTTTGCTTTGTATTTTGCTTTCGCTGTTAAGTATTCCAAATATCTGTCGCTCTTAAAATGCGCTTCGCCAGTTTTGTTGGCTCGAAAAATGTGGCATTCACAGTTTTCGGTCCTCTATACTTTACGTTCTCTGTATATACTGATACGGCAGAATTAGGAGGGATGTAGCAAAGAGCTAAATAAATATAAGTCTTTCCAGCCTGTACACGTATACATATAAATTCGGTATATTCAATGACAGGAAGACTAACTTCCTCGGATGGTATCGATGAATGCACCGCAAAAAGAACACCACAGTCGATTCTGCCCACGCGGTCACTCCTGTATATTTGGTATTAATTTGGAAGAATTTCGTAATTAAAAATATGAGGTTTGAGCCATGTTTCGGTCAAGGAAATAATATTATAATTGCAGTCAAAACCTTTTAAATATAAGTCAGTTAATTTGGTATTCAAACCTCTAATGTTTTGATAGTAAATACTTAAATTAGACTTGCGAGTTAGTTTTTTGAATCCGAATTAAGATTAGAAATTTTAGCTACGTTGTTATTACTTTTATTAGGTTTATACTCCAACTCGCGAACAAACGCCCGGTCGGCCAAAATGAACTNATTAGGTTTATACTCAAACTCGTGAACAAACGCCTCGGTCGGCCAAAATGACCTATTTAGTAGTGAATCAAAATCTTCGGAAGCTACATCAATTTTAAAACATGAAATATCGCGATCGTATTTAAGATTAAATTTACGAATAAATACATCATTAGTTCTAATTTTAGTGGATATGTATGACTTTATACCATCCGAAGAAGTATCTTTAGCAAATCTAGAGACAAAGATCGACCTTTTCAGAGGAATTAGAACCAACTTTTTGGTAATGATGGCTGATGTGCGGGCTCCGAATTATTCGGAGGATCAAAGTTAGACAGTGCAGCTTGAGATGTTGGTGGCAACACAGTTAAATAAACGGTTTGACTATTTTTAGAAGTAGACCTAGTGGATATGGCTTTAGATACCGCTGGCTCCAATGCCTGAGGGCATGGAGAAGATAGACTAATAAGTTCCAAGGACTGGGATATATGCAGGTGTCCATCAAGGCAGTGTTCTAGGACCCATATTGTACGTAATATACACTCGTGATTTGCCAATTGATGATATTCTAACCTAAAAAAATCTAAAAAGTTAGAGCTATGCCTAAGTTCTTGGAGGATAAAGATTAAGGAAAGCAATCGTGTTCAGACAACATTTACTTTGAAGAAAGAAACTTGCCCACCACTAAAAATAAACAGCAAGGCTATACCACAAAAAGATAATGTAAAATACCTTGGGATGACACTAGATAGAAGACTTACCTGCAAAAAGCTAATAGAAACCAAAATTTCTCAAGCGAAACTAACACAAGCAAGCCTTCAAAGGGTTATAGGACACAAATCTAAATTAGATAACAAGATGTTGCTTTTTAATATGATGATTAAACCATGTTGGGCATATGGAATCGGGCTTTGGGGCACAGCGTGCAATTCCATTTTGAATAGACTTCAAAGACTTCAGTCAAAAATTTTACGCGCCATATGCGGAGCACCCTGGTACATAAAAAATACGAATATCCACAAAGATTTAATGTAAATACGGTGCATGAGGACATCAGAGGGCTAAGCACCAGTTACTCAGCACAGTTAATGAACCATCCAAATCGACTACTGAGAGATCTTGTTAGCCGAAGTTTTAAATTTAATAGTAGTTTTTAAGATTTGCAAACTGATTGTTAGTTTCGAAAGAAATATTCAATAAATAAAAACAAAAAAAAAAAACAAAAAAAAAACAAAAAAAAATACCACATCTCGCTGCTTTTGAACTTGTTAGTATCGGGCTGGTTCGTTTCTGGCGATAAAGATCTAGTACGGAACTATAAATTTGGTACACCAGTTAGGGGTTTCCTACAGGGTTCGACATCGCTGTTGGTGGCATGAGCTTGCTGCTGTGTATACATGTGTGTGTACAAATTTCAAAATAATTGGGAAGAATCTCCACATACACAGCAATCATACAACCTAATGTATACTAGGCACTTAGCTTTAAATTTTAATATTTTCACAGGTCCCAGGGTTTATCTTCATCTAAAGCAGGGATCACAAGATTTGTTCATTTTAACAGTTACAGAGTGTGCATGATAGATTCTATTGTGAATACCTTGGTAAGATAAAATACCGGAAATTATTTTGAATAAATCAGCTGTTAACCTTGGGATATTTCTATACGAATTTCTGTAGAGCACCTACCTGGCGTGTGGTTTGTACTTGAACTGAATGCTTAAATTAAATAAGACACCGATTTATTTCTGATAATGACCCTAATTCGTGACACTTTGGGCGCGTTCATAAGACTAAGATTGTCTAACCGTTTACTGTTTGTCCTCGAAATGCAAAGTTGCGTAGTTCCGCTCAGTTCAACAGTTGCCAACTTTCCGCCATTTTTTCCATCGTACAATTTTTTCGCTACCTGGACTCAACGTGTTTTGCTCAGCCTAAACAGATGATCGAAAGGATTTACGCCGCTTATATTAAATGTACTACGCTCATAAATGGAGAGTCAGCCCTTAATAAAAATATTATGTCCTGGTTATATAAAACAAAACTAAAAAGTTCAAAATAAAATAATGTTAAAAAAATATTTTTTAAAAACAAGCTTTTAATTAACATGTACAATTAAAGGAATAAAATAAAGTAGTGTAACAAAAGATTTTCTAGCAAGAAAATTTTTTTAAAACTGCACTAAAATGAATAAAATAACATAAGTTAAGGTCTCGTTAAAGTTACTTAAAGCCACTTAGTAAAAGGAGTTCCTCAAACTCTAATGAAAATTACATACAATTTATACTAATTTACTTCGTTTTTAAAAAAGCTTTTAAAGTTTACGACAAACAACTATATGACACTTACGACACCGTTGTGAATACCTCAATTGATTTAAAGATTCGTTAAAGATGGATATGAAGTTCCTTAACTTGATGTTATTTAACCTTTTAAACTAGCTTAATATAGGATTAAAGTAATTTGCACGTAGTCATAGTCGAAATAAAGTCACCGTAAAGTTGGTTGCAGTTATTTCTTACAGACATCCTATTGGAAACATACAGCACCTTCTTTTTTTCTAAATTATTCTACCCCATTAGTAGAAGGCATTGGGTGTACGAATTTGTTCTAACGTCAGGAGTTGAAGACTTGCTCTAGCTTCCTTGAAGGGATTTCAGACCGTAAAGTTTATATAATTTATTCATATTGTGTTTGTTTTTTACACACCTTTNTAGTCTCTTAAAACTTCCACCAATGCCATCGCAAGCAGATTTCCCATGTGAACTTGCTAAAAAGTTCAATTCTGCCATTTCCTTGAAGGGATTTCAGACCTATAGTAAAGTTTATATAATTTATTCATATTGTGTTTGTTTTTTACACACCTTTCCTCTTTCAAAAATATACAATTTCATAAAATTTCAATGTCTATTTATCATATTGCTCGAGCGTTAGACGATCTAGAGTCTACACGCCTAAGTAGCCCATTACGCTGGCATTGTAGAGAATGTTTTTTGTAAAAAAAAAACAAATTTTTAAATGCTATAATCACAAAAAATCAAAACGAAAAATGTTTACTTATTTTTTTTTTGTTTTTTTATACGTTGCACATTAATGTACAAAATGTATAATTTAAGCCCATAATAAGACGGAAGAAATACATTTTCACTAAGTTTCGTTAAAAGATTTCCAAGATACAGCACTTTAAAGAAAGGTATCTATGACGTTTTCTTGAAATTTAAGTTCCGTGTAAATAGGCAACCCTATGTCATATCGGCAAAATATGCTGGACGTATATTCCCTAGACCTTTCCAACTACTTTAACTTTCATCCAAATGCTTAGAGGTGGCCGCGGTGAAATGCCTCAAAATGTATCAAAAAAGGACAATNCACGCCTAAGTAGCCCATTACGCTGGGATTGTAGAGAATGTTTTTTGAAAAAAAAAACAAATTTTTAAATGCTATAATCACAAAAAATCAAAACGAAAAATGTTTACTTATTTTTTTTTTTTTTTTTTTTACGTTGCACATTAATGTACAAAATGTATAATTTAAGCCCATAATAAGACGGAAGAAATACATTTTTTTCACTAAGTTTCGTTAAAAGATTTCCAAGATACAGCACTTTAAAGAAAGGTATCTATGACGTTTTCTTGAAATTTAAGTTCCGTGTAAATAGGCAACCCTATGTCATATCGGCAAAATATGCTGGACGTATATTCCCTAGACCTTAAATCTCTTCAACTTTCATCCAAATGCTTAGAGGTGGCCGCGGTGAAATGCCTCAAAATGTATCAAAAAAGGACAATTATACCAACAATTTCATCATTGTCTTATATACAGTGAAACCCCCTTAAGTACCCCCCCCCACCCCCCGCCGCTTAAGTACCTAACCCGCTTAAGCTCCCAACATTTTTGGACACCATGAATTTTTTAATGTATTCTGAAAAAAATTCCTCTTTTAAGTACCTCCGCACTTATGTACCCAGCCCGCCTAAGTACCTACATTTTTCGTACTACATTTACCATTTTACTTATAATTTTCCCCCTTTAAGTGCTTTTTTGAAATTTCTTTAAACATTTACATATTTTTAGCCACTTGAAACCTGCGCATTATTACTCTAAAATTGAATGGGCTATAAAACTGCATACTCATAAAAAATTTTAACACTTCTGAAAAACAAGTNGAAATTCAGTGGCAGCGCTAGACACTTTTGGCAAAAGGAATTCTAAAATATCAATGGTAATTTTTAGCCACTTGAAACCTGCGCATTATTACACTAAAATTGAATGGGCCATAAAACTGCATACTCATAAAAAATTTTAACACTTCTGAAAAACAAGTTTGAAATTTTGATGACCTTTGTTCAGTGTTCTGCAAAATTGTATGCTTATATGTTAAGTTTCTATAAAATTTGTTAGGGAATGAATTTTTTTTAATTGAAACATTTTAAAAATTAATAAAGTAACATAAAAGGCAAACAATATCATTTTAATGTTGTTCCAAAATGATATACCCTGTTTTTGGGTATGTATAAATATATGTAATCAATGACTTTTAAATCAAATTCTTGTGAAATTGACATAACAATGTTTTAACTGTTTTTTTTTTAAACAAAGTTTTCCTTTATATGTTTACTTCTTTAAATAATGCTACAATCTTGGTTTTAAATTACGTATACTTTAATAAATGTTCATGTTTTACTCAATTTTATTTACATCATGTTCGCTTAAGTACCCGAATCGAGGTACTTAAGCGGGTTCTTTTAAGTACCCAACCCGCCTAAGTACCTCAAAAAGCTGACATTTTTCGTGAGGTACTTAAGCGGGTTTACTGTATAAACCTTGCTTTTCAATAACTTTTTGGTAGCGTTTTGGAAAGGTACACATTTGACATTATGGAAGTCAGTTAACATTTGAGGTTACAAACGGCACTAAATGCCTTTTGAATCCAATATAAGTTTAGAACTCTTACCTGTATCTTCTTTTAATGCATTGTCTATCGTAAGCTCGGTGTTTTCATTGTCTAATGTTACACGGCCATCTTGTTTTAATGGATATCCATTGAACAACCATAAAATATTGGGTGTAGGGTCTCCGTCTGCATCACATTCTAAGGTAAAGGATTTTCCAGAATTTATTACTTGACTCTCAGGTGCCAATATGATTTCAGGAAGCTCTGTAATTAGAAGGAGGATATCAAATTAAGATATGTTTTGAAAAGTTCTTTTTAAATAGCAAAAAACTCTATTTGTTTGAGTATTCAAAAATATGCATTTAGAAAGAAAGTTATTGAACAAAACCTTCAGTTCATTTATCGTTCCGACATATTAGCGTCGTGCACATTTATAAGTTGTTCTTTTTCTTGGTAGTTAAAATATATGTATAATCAGTTGTTGACAGTGTGTCTTTGAAATGATGACATACAGAAAATCTACGAAAGCAGAAGGACGAACGAAAAGAGAAATGGAAAGGCATTTCCAGTATAAACTATTTTTTGGAAACTATCTGTTTCATTATGCACACGTAAATCTATTACTGTATACATATATCGTAGGCTCCAGTTTCGTAAATTTATGAAAATTATATCGCTGAATCCGATTAGCTAAGGACGTTAGTTCAAAAATCAACGGGTTAGTTTTAATCTTATCTTACTAATATTATAAATGTGAAAGTTTGTATTTTTGGATGTTTGGGAAATCACCACGCGGAAAGGGCTGAACGGATTTGCATGCAATTTTGTACGCAGATAGCTTATGGGCCAGATTGGTTAATAGGTATTTTTTTTAAGAGTTTCCACCTGTTAAAATAGTTTAGTTTATTTAATATGCGGGAACGACTGAACAGATTTGCATGAAAATTTGCACACAGATAGCTTATGACCTAGATTGGAAAGTAAGCTACTTTTTTTAAAGAGTTGGCAGCTGTTAAAAAAGTTTAATTCAATTAATACGCGGAAACGAGTGAACGGTTTTGCATGAAATTTTGCACACAGATAGCTAATTATCTAGGTTGGAAAGTAAGCTACTTTTTTAAGAGGTCCACCTGTTAGAAATGTTTAATTTAACTAATACGTGGAAATGATTTGCATGGAGGTTTTCACACAAATAGCTTACAAGCTAGGTTGGAAAATAGGCTACTTTTTCTAAGAGTTGCCACCTGCTAAAAAATTTAATTAAACTAATACGCGGAAAAGTCTGAACGGATTTGCATAAAATTTTGCAAGCAGATAGCTTATGACCTACAGTGGAAAATAGGCTAATTTTTTGGAAGAGTTGCCACCTGTTAAAAAAGTTTAATTAAATTAATACGCGAAAATGACTCAACAGATTTGCATGAAAGTTTGCACATAGATAGCATATGACCTAGATTGGAAAATAGGCTACTATTTTAAAAGTTGCCACCTATTAGGAATGTTTAATTAAATTAATACGCGAAAATGACTCAACAGATTTGCATGAAAGTTTGCACATAGATAGCATATGACCTAGATTGGAAAATAGGCTACTTTTTTAAGGATTTGCCACCTGTTTAAGAATTAAGTTTTGCTCACAGATGGTTTATGACCTGGATTGAAAATTAGGCTACTTCATTAACCGGTTTCCCGATTAGAACGAAATTTGCTACACTTACTACGGATTTCGCAAGGATGGTCTTAGACTGAAAGTAAGTTCGATAATTCAAGGCCCCTCCCATACAAATTGGAATTTCCTTATTACATATGTATTTCTGGAAGTATTAGTGGGAGAGAACTGGAACTTGGTATAGAGATACGTATGTGAAATCAATGTTGACATTAATCGATTGATTTTTTAATCAATCAGTTAATTCGATTAAAATCAATCCGATTACAGTTAATCATGATTTATTTTAATCTGACTAAACAGTTAATCGTAACCGCGATTAAAAAAAATTAACTCAATAACTCTTAATTTGATCAAGTAGGTTAGGTGATTAATTAATTTATGCTTGAATTTTCCTGTGCACACAAAGCAAGTTAATCCGGTATGGCTAAGTCGGATTTCCTCATCAATCTGAGCAATTTGGTGTGCATTTTCAGATCTGTACCAACAAACGTTTTACAAACTAGGTTTATAAAAGTTCCCAGTTAATCTATTACTATTAACAATAATTATAATTTTTTTTACATGCTTTTTATTATTATGTGCTTTTTATAAGCGTAAAACGCAAAATAATTACTATAACTGGTATTTGGTTTCAAATTCGGACAAACTAGACAACTTAATCAGATTTTATTTTTAATTGGATTAACGATTGATGATTAAAGTTAATTAATAGTAATCGCAGCCAGCGATTAAGGATTAAAAAAATTTAGTCATTAATCGTACAGTTGATTACAACTAATTAATTTTAACCGTCAAAAGCGATTAACATATTAATCATTAATTTTTAATCGTTAATCAGATTACCGTTTTGCCAACACTGTGTGAAATCATATTCATATTCACGGAGAAAAATGGACGTTTTTGAAAAATGGGCGTAGCACCTCCCATACTGACTAAAAGTTTCATATTGCATATCACTTCAAATGTTTGGGTTAAAGTACTCAAGCTTGGTATGGAAATACATATGTATGTATGTATGTGAAACTAATACCATACTCATGGAGAAAAATTAAAGTTATTGGAAAAGGTGGCGTGGCAACTCCCATGCAAATTCATTTTTCTGTGCTACATATCTCTGGAGGAGTTTATTGCCGAGGACTGGAACTTAGCACCGATATGTGTATACAAAATTAATTCCATACTTATGGAGAAAAATTTGCTTTATTCGAAAAGGGGACATGGTTCCTCCCGTACAAATTTACTGTTTTATACTGCATATCTCTAGAGGTGTTCATGGTAGAGTACTGG
>NW_016166995.1:11554-12205 GCF_001687245.7 Rhagoletis zephyria | reverse complement strand
AGGGTTATAAGAAAAAGGGGCGTGGCACTTCCTGTACAAATTGACTTTTTCTGCCACATATCCCTGGAAGTGTTTGTGGAAGAATACTGGAACTTTGTATTGAATTGTGTATACAAAATGTATCAATTGCTCATGGAAAAAATGTGAGTTATTAAAAAAGAAGGCATGTCGCCTGCAATACATACTAAAAATCCGATTAACAATAAAAATGTTAATCGCGTTTGACGATTAAAATTCATTCGTCGTAATCAACTGTACGATTAATGATTAAATTTTTTTAATCGTTAATCGCTGGCTGCGATTACTATTCCCACGACAGCCGGTTCTACGTACCGGAATGACTCGGGTTTTACCCGACCAAGGGCTGTTGTTTCGGCGATCTAACCCCGTTTAGGTCGGCGAAATCCATCAAACGTTGCTCGATCCTAGGGCTACACCTTCTCCGCACCCTTCTGCTCAGGGCTGGCATAGAGTCAAACCCAGGGCCAGAAATCTACACCTGCTACGTATGCCAGAGACGACTGCATACAAACACCACTTCGGTCAGGTGCAATGACTGTGACGGGTGGAGTCACCTTCGTAACTGCTCGGGCCTGCGTACGCACCGGCAATGGACCACGTCGTTCGTGGCCCCATGCTGTGCGAACCGGA
>NW_016166995.1:11043-11463 GCF_001687245.7 Rhagoletis zephyria | reverse complement strand
GCACCCACACACCGCCGCCGGCAACTCCTAGTCCCTCCGACAATCTGCTCTGTCTGTCAGTCAAGAATATACCGTAACGTGACATTAGTCAAGTGCAACTCTCGCCTCGGCTGGTGCCACTTTATGGCGTGCTCAGGACTTCGCAACACACGAGATTGGACGAGCGACTATGTAGGCCCCTGCTGTGCTGCCCCGTCGCATCCCCCCCCGCGACGCCGCCAACCACCACCACAAGGCAGCACCCCCTTCTGCAGCACGTACAGCAGGGGGCCAAGAAGCAACACAACTCTTTAATACCACACATCACAATCGGTCTCCTAAGGCACACAAAGGTGCTACAATTTTACTGTAACGGACTCCAGAGCAAGATAGAGGAGATAACTGTCTTTATGGGAAGGCATGGAATATTAATAGCTGCGG
>NW_016166995.1:0-10943 GCF_001687245.7 Rhagoletis zephyria | reverse complement strand
CTGACTTACCGCAATTAAAGTCCTCTACTCGAAGTTCCGTAAGCTCTTTAACTCCAGAGTGCAAAGACTTACAAGACAACGTGACCTGAGTACGATTTTGCCGAGTATTATTAAATATCGAAATTTCTTGGGTGTAATACCACCATAGCGAATGAACTGAACAATCGCAACGTAGAGGATTGCTATCAAGTTGTAAGCTTTGTAGGTTTGATAAGTATGAAAAATCATCCGGAATATTTGATAGTTTGTTATGGTATAAAGATCTAAAAATGAAAAGGAAAAACACAATAGAGAATATATAGTTAGCGATCTTTTATATGAAATCATAAGAACTATTTATACTATTTTAAAGGCCTATATATTCTCTTCTTAGATCATATTCGATCTTTGAAATCGAATCCAAAATAGTAATTCAAAAACTGATAAATCTACAAAATCTTATTTTCTGACCTAAATCGACAGGTCGCGACATCTAAATGACTTCTAAAAAGTCTATAAAGATAGCCAATAATATTTCTCATAAAAACGAATAAAATTAGGGGGTAGGGTCTTTAAATTTCCAAAAAAAAAACAATTTCGATGGGCACCTTAATGGGGGTCCATGAGTTGTAAGTGGGGGTTTACGAAAATTTTTCTGGTTTCGGTACGAAAGGACCAAAATGGTTGCTTGATAACCTCTTTATTTAACTTTAATTTTTTTGAGTGGTCAAGTGCACTGACGCACTGCTGCACTTACCGTCACTTTGTGTTTTCATACGTGGGAAAGCCTTAAAGGCCACCTGCAGACTAAAAAGAACCGGATGTTGGTATAACACTGAGGGGGGCGCGGCGAAAATTGCTGGCGGCAGAGATTTAAGCACTTGTGTCTTTTCAATGCTATAGGATAGTACGCCACCAGTACTTTTGTTGAAGAGATTCTATAATGTTGAGTTCCCTGAGACTGAATGCTGGTTTAATTCCATCACTGAGACCGGACTCATACATTGTCGAACCTTCACTGATGGCTCCAAAACTGACTTTGGGCCATGATCTGGTGTATTTTTCGAAGTTAATGAGTATAAGCTTCATTTTTCTGTTGGGGAATATGTTTCGGACTTCCAGGCTGTGGTGATTGCAATCCTCAAAGCTATGGACTACACGGTGGAACACTGGTGGAGGGGAAGGAGTTTACGTGTCTGCAGTGACAACCAAGTTGCACTTAACGCATTGGCTAGCCCTCTAACTACTTCCAAACTAGTTCGGCAATGCAAGTCTCGACTAAATTATTGTGGTAAACATAAAGAGCTTGCTTTACTCTGGGTGGCAGGTCATTCGGGAGTACCTGGTAATGAGACATCTGACCATTTGGCCAGAATTGGCTCAGACCAGGTATTCCTCGGTCCGCAACCAGTTTAAGCACACCCACTTTCGGCCATGGAAGCAACCATCAGAAACTGGGTGAATACTGCGCTCAGCAATGACTGGGAGACATCAAGGGAATGCAGGTGGGCAAAACTCATGTTGCCTTCAATCTCAGAAGGTCTTTCTAGGTTTCAGATCTCACTGAGCAGGGATACTGCAGACAACTTGTTGGACTGCTTCACGTGGCACAAACACTTGACTGTGGCGTAAATGACAAGTCCATTTGCTCATCCTTCCTTGAAGAGGATGAGACACTGGAACACTTTTTGTGCTTCTTGCTTGCTTGGTTGTTTGTCATCGATTTTTCTAGACTCGTTCTTTTCTATAGTGTCAGTTTCTGAATTAAAAGTTTGGCGTAAAAAGCTTCGCCGTGTTGTTGTTTTAAGTTTTAAATGTGAGTGGTAAATATTTTTCGCCTCACTTTAAAACTCGGTGCGATAAAAACAAAAATGATGCCACCAGCACAAATAAACTATTGTACAAGCACACCNGACTAAATTATTGTGGTAAACATAAAGAGCTTGCTTTACTCTGGGTGGCAGGTCATTCGGGAGTACCTGGTAATGAGACATCTGACCATTTGGCCAGAATTGGCTCAGACCAGGTATTCCTCGGTCCGCAACCAGTTTAAGCACACCCACTTTCGGCCATGGAAGCAACCATCAGAAACTGGGTGAATACTGCGCTCAGCAATGACTGGGAGACATCAAGGGAATGCAGGTGGGCAAAACTCATGTTGCCTTCAATCTCAGAAGGTCTTTCTAGGTTTCAGATCTCACTGAGCAGGGATACTGCAGACAACTTGTTGGACTGCTTCACATGGCACAAACACTTGACTGTGGCGTAAATGACAAGTCCATTTGCTCATCCTTCCTTGAAGAGGATGAGACACTGGAACACTTTTTGTGCTTCTTGCTTGCTTGGTTGTTTGTCATCGATTTTTCTAGACTCGTTCTTTTCTATAGTGTCAGTTTCTGAATTAAAAGTTTGGCGTAAAAAGCTTCGCCGTGTTGTTGTTTTAAGTTTTAAATGTGAGTGGTAAATATTTTTCGCCTCACTTTAAAACTCGGTGCGATAAAAACAAAAATGATGCCACCAGCACAAATAAACTATTGTACAAGCACACCATGTACAAAGTCACGAGTGAGCCTAACATTTGATGAGTTCATGGTGAAGATAACATAAATGACGCTTGGGCTCAAACTGCTCTTAAAAAATATAACTCCTAAGAGCGAGAGAGTATTTTGATGGATTTACGAGCTCTATATTTTAAAACTGGCAAGTGTGTAATCAGATTGTTTTAATAAATAGAAATAAAACATAATAGAAAGAAAATATTTTAGTTCTATTTTGGCCTCACCGAGTTTAGTTTTTGTATACACCAGCGATGCANTTTTTAAGTTTTGTGTTTTAAAAATGTGAGTGGTAAATATTTTTCGCCTCACTTTAAAACTCGGTGCGATAAAAACAAAAATGATGCCACCAGCACAAATAAACTATTGTACAAGCACACCATGTACAAAGTCACGAGTGAGCATAACATTTGATGAGTTCATGGTGAAGATAACCTAAATGACGCTTGGGCTCAAACTGCTCTTAAAAAATATAACTCCTAAGAGCGAGAGAGTATTTTGATGGATTCACGAGCTCTATATTTTAAAACTGGCAAGTGTGTAATCAGATTGTTTTAATAAATAGAAATAAAACATAATAGAAAGAAAATATTTTAGTTCTATTTTGGCCTCACCGAGTTTAGTTTTTGTATACACCAGCGATGCAGATTTACATAGTTAAATCTAATCTTCACATTTAATTTTTTACGAGGTTTGGGAATATTTAAAAATGTATCAGCCACCGAAACCAGTAAATTTTTGAAAGGGGGTCTACGGAAAAAAAGTTTGTGAACCTCTGTTTTAAAAGAAAAGGGATATAAATTTGGGGATGGGAGTTCATTGCCCCTCTGCAAGCATACCAGACCCCTTTAGGAATTTTAACAGTTTGGTGAGGGAAAATAATGTATCTTTTCCATTCTCAGTATATCCGACCCAAAACAGTTCCGTCTGAGTCTGACAAAGGCCGGATAGCGACAGGGAAAATGTTCCGTACTATCGCCATCCTCCGAACACGATGTACACAGTGAATAGACGATGATGCCTATTTTGACCATATGTCGTTCCAATGGATTGTGCCCGATAATTAGCCCTATTACGGTTCGTAGATCACTCCATCTTTGTCTGTTAAGGAATTTTGCCACCACCCCGTCAGACCTTTGCAGGAAACACTTAGTTATTTTGCAGGTGTCAATAGTGCACCAAGGGCTCTTATGAGTTTTGTTTATGAAATTCTTTTTGTACCCAATCGTTCCCGTTCCACCTCGGGGTCAGCCCCAAATAATATTCCTGGACTATCCTTGATAAGGTGCGAGCGGTTNTAACGGGGTTCAGCCCCAAATAATATTCCTGGACTATCCTTGATAAGGTGCGAGCGGTTTCCAAGGTCTTTAGAGCAGCCAAACGTTAAGCTTCTCACAGGAATTCTAACGGGACACTGGACCATTGGACACATGGCCGCCAGGTTAGGAGCACCGCATAACGATTGCTGTAGAAGCTGTAGAGATGAGGAGGAGGTAGAATCCACCCAGCACTTCCTTTGTGAATGTCCAGCACTCCGAAGGAAACGCCTCAAGTTTCTTGGGGACCATTTCTTCGAGAACCTGGATACCTTAGGGAAAGCTCCACTGGGAGGACTGCTTGCATTCGCCAGAGAATTGAAATGGTTCAAAGATATGTAGGGATAGGCATGGGGAAACCCCCCTGGGCATTGCAATGAGCCTTTGTGGCTTCCGGGTGAACTCTTCTCAGAGCCGCCCACTTAACCTAACCTAACCTATTAACAATAAATAAATAAAAATAAGTAGCCAACAGCATCATTTTGAATTTTTCTGCAATTATTTTGACCGCAACTGTATCTCTTACTTTGTTTTTATGGTTCCTCAATTATATGTTTACATATACATACATATTTTTGTATAAATTAAAAAGTGTTGCCATGAAATAAACCATATTTATCATAAGCTTATATCCAGGGAACGGATTTTTAGGACCTAAAAACCTATAAAAAAAGGCAAAATAAAATAGCAAAATAGACAGGAAAAGGCAGTAGAAATCGCAAAAAAGGCAAAAGAAGGCGCTAAAAAAAGACAAAAACCTAAAAATAATAAAAAAATACATTTATTTTAGAAATGTTTATTTTACAAGTAAAGAGAGAAAAACTATGAACTAGTTTCATTGCTTATATGAAAAATTTGTACTTTGAATCTTTAACTATTTTTTTGTATTTATTGTAGAACATTGAACTACAAAATACATTTTAAAGTTTTATGGCAGCAATTTCATTCAATTTTTGCGAAGACAAGCCTTGAATATACTAAACGTTCGAAAGACGTGAGTTGATATGACTGGCGCCCAATTTAAATATGGAACTTTTAAAACTTTCATATTATCAGGAATAAGGGCTACAATTAAAGGTAGAAAGGGGAAAAAAGGCAAATATCTTAAAAAAGGCAAAACATCAAATGTGTAAATATGTAATCAGGGAAAGCTAAATCGTGGACATTCTTAATCGATTATACTCTATCCCCTTAGCAGAAAAAAAGGAAATTTCCATAAAATCCGTTCCCTGCTTATTACTGATCTGAGCATTACTTCGTTGAAATGGATCACCTTTTTTAATATATGGTTCATAGTTGGGCTTTTAAAGAAAATCATTTATTTCTCATTTGTCCCGAAAAATTTTTGTAATCCCGTATTTTTGGGACAAATTATGCATTGCCGTATGGCTTGAAAAAAAATTTGACAACACTAGTTGCCAATCAGTTTTCCAATACTCTGCCTAAATATATGTTTCTTATTTTTTTTAATTTTTTTTCCCCGACGTTGGTTTGGTCAAAATGTCTGCAAGTATTTTATTTGTAGGTAGATATATCATGTTGGATATTCTACTACTATTTATGCATAGTCACCTGACATCCCAACTGCAATAGCTATGTACATACATATACATACACACATACATACATATCAACATGTAATACCTTTCGTACATCATACCACTGACCCATTATTTTCACTTCCATTAAGGCCTGCTCAAACAGGCGCGGTGCGGCACGGTGCGGCACGGTGCGGTATAATCCCGTACGATATGCGGTATCAAATACTATGGCGGTATATGGGAGCACTGAAACAGACGCGGTATTGGAAGTGCGGTACACCGCGGTACAGAACTCTACCGCAGCATGCAGCGTTCACCGCGCGGTATAAGAAGATATATCGTAAGCAGAGTTGCAATTTAGAGCTAGAGTTCTAAAACATATTTTATCTACAAAAGTGCTATAGATTATAAATTCTACCTTTTTCATGATAAAAAACGTGAGTTTAAAAGTGCTCGTAATACATACGTGATATTCTTTGGTTTTGCTTCTCACAAAGTAAATAAAATAAAATTGAACTTTTTCGTTTGTTTGAAAAATGTTTTTCAAATCTGGCAGTGTTGCTCAGAAATATGAACGATAAATTTACTGGAATTTAAAATTCTTTCGCAAAACGTACATAATGGAGCGCAAATATGGAAATATTTATAAAATCTTTCTTCGTGGTTACGCAGTTGGGACATCAGGCTGGAAAATTCACCACCTTTTCTTCTCAAATTTATTTAGTGAACCCATCTTCTTTTTCTTAAACATATACATAAATTAAGAACTTTGCAGGATAAAACAAAGATGTAGGCATATTCATACCTTTTGTTTTCTTCATCGAGAAGTACTGCTAATAGCAATAATTCGTCCTCAGAGCTTTAGCTATCCATCGCGAAAATCAGATTTATAATATATGTATAAATTTAGAAGGAGGAATGCGTTGAGTGCCGTTAATTTGAGCTCGTCACATGGCAACAATGTTTCTTGCTATACCGCACCGCGCCTGTTTGAGTGCCTTTGCGTATATCGTTACCGCGTATCGTACGGGATTATACCGCGCTGTACCGCACCGCGCCTTTTTGAGCAGGCCTTTAAACCGCTTGAATTATATGGACGAGTCGTGTTTTATTTATTCGCTAAATCTTAACATTTGGTTATGGACTCTCCATCACGCGATTTATTGTCCTACGAATAAAAAAGTAAAAAGTACTTTATTGAATTTTGTCGCTTCCTTATGTTTTTGGATAAATAAAACGTCGTTTGTCGTCCGGCAATGACTACTGATTTTTGTAATGAGTTCGCTGGCTCAAATTTAGAAACTCGGTGCCGATAATTACAGCACCTGGACCGTGCAGAGTCTGCTGATTACGCTGGAGTTTTGGGAAGTCGTAGAGACAAAATATGCAACCGATGCCGATCCAGCTAATAAAGCTAAATGAAAGTCGCTAGACAAAAAAGCGCTGGCATACATTCTCTCTTTGTGTGAAGTCGTCTGAACTGATTCACATAAAAAATTGTAAAACTGCCAAAGACGCATGGGCAGTTCTAAGCGGTTTGTATAGCGCTGATGGACCGGCACGAAAGGTAAATTTATTTTAGACGCTTAAAGCTCGTCGGCGATTTCAAGCATCCGTTGTTGGTTACCCCAGCAACGAGTACATGTGTGAGTGTCGGGTTGAATGTCGGGTGCTTGAAGCTTTCCCGGCGACACTCAAGCATAAAGCGTCAACACCATTTGCAATAAAATTTCGTAGTGGGCGGACGTAAACATGTCTTCATCGGATGACGATTTTTTGCTACTTGCCACTGCAGTAGTTTTATTAGAAAAAAAGAAAAAAAAGAAAGACTAAAAAGAAAAAGTTGTGGATGAAAAGTTTATATACACAACGTGACGCATAAGTTTCAATAAACCGCAACGTAAAATCTTTATCTTCCGCGAACTTGCTCATTTTACATATCACAACAAACTAACACACTAATGCTTGTCAACGCTTTGCGCCACTATCAAACAAACCGCTTGTCAAGCGGTCGCGTTGATGGAAAATCAACAACAAGTACGTGTGACACGACGATCTCCGATTGCCTCGGTTGCTGGGGTAACCAACAACGGATGCTTGAAATCGCCGACGAGCTTAAGATTTAATGCAAGCGAAAAGATGGCTGTGCAAATGAACGATTTTTGTACTATTGTGGAAAAGCTCAAATCAATTAGCGTTGAGATGCGTGATGACTTGATATGCTTCTTATTGTTGTGCAGCCTACCCGATGAAATGGATAGTTTCGTTGTTGCGATTGAGAGTAGAGACAGCTTGCCGACCTTTGAACAATTGAAGGTCAAAGTATTGGAAGAAGAAATACGGCGAAATGAAAAATTTGGGATAATAACGAGAGTGTATTTTTGGTGAATTCCAGCAGGTGGAAAAAAGTGCGAGGGAAAGAGCGGTAGTGGATCGCAATAAACCAACGGACCAGCAGAAAACTAGACCGTATGACTGGAGCACAGTTAAATGCTACTCCTGCTGTAAAAGAGGGCATATAAAGTCGCAGTGCAAAGTAGCAAAGAAAGAAGAGGTAATGAGTATGAGCTCCCATGAGAATGTACGAGCTAGCAACATATGGGTATTGGACAGCGGTGCATCCTCTCATATGTGTAATGATG
The DNA here is from genome assembly GCF_001687245.7 of Rhagoletis zephyria. NCBI lineage: Eukaryota > Metazoa > Arthropoda > Insecta > Diptera > Tephritidae > Rhagoletis > Rhagoletis zephyria. The sequence goes on along the minus strand of NW_016166995.1, from coordinate 2,910 downwards.
CTAAACAATTCTAAACAATTAACAAACGCGAACAAACGGTGACACTTGCATCAGGTGATTTCGTTGCTGCTAAGGGTGTTGGCAATGTTAGTGTAAAAACTGGAACTCGCGATATTACATTGACTGACGTACTTTATGTTCCAAGCTAACATGAAAATTTTCTTTCAGTAAGCAAAATACTTCGACACGGCTACTCAGTACAGTGTAATAAAAAGTTAGCCGAAGTCAAATCGAAAAACAAAGCAACAATAGTTTCAGCAAAAGCAGAGAATGGTATTTTTTACACCAGCTTTGATGAACGTGAGTGCGTGAACGCTGAGGTAAATGAGAAATCCTTTAGCATTGACATTTGGCATAAAAGATTTGGACACCTGAATATAAAAGACATTTGCGAGTTATCGAGAAAGAACATTAGGTGTATTCGCGTATTCTTCCAGCAGAAAACTCTCAGAAGCAAAATTCGAATGAATTTGTATCTGTTCTCTCTCAAAGAGGTAAATTTTAACAAACGTACGCGAACGCAAAACCAGCAAAAACTTGCAAGTTTTTAGTACAGCTAACCGAAATTTTCTTTACATACAAAAGCATAAAACAGAAAACATGTAAAGAATAAAAATTAAAAGTTTTCCTAAAGCAATTTGCTAATCAAATATGAGTAAATGAGTATTTGCTTTCTTTCGATTCATTTGCAGTTCGAATAAGTTATTTTAAACTTAAAAATCATAATGATAAATCTAAATCTAAAATAAATTTCCATACTTTCATGAATTGAAAACAAACGGCTTTTTTGATCAACTGTTTTGCGTGCTGGGAAATGGCTGCTGGCAAACATTATTCCAGCAGAAACTAGCAACTTTTCATCAGAATGAAATGTCAATTTGGTCTCTCAATTTCCCCTACGCGAACAGGAAAATCTGATAGTGTTTCATAGTTAGTTAGAAATTGTCAAACATCTGTACGTGTGATGTTCTTGAGTTGGTGCATAAGGATATTTGCGCGCCGATGAAAACAGTATCCCAAGGCGGATCACGATATGTTATACATTCATAGACGATTACTTGAGATTTGTTGTTACGCGATTTTTGCGGCAAAAATCAGATGCGTTCGAGGCGTTCAAAGACTTTATGGTTGAGGCTGAAAAGCAGACCGTGCGAAGTGACAATGGCGAATATATCAATGCTCGATTTGAAAGTTTTTTTAAGCAACATGGTATACGGCATCAAACCACGGTTAGTTATACCCCACAACAAAATGGTGCAGCTGAACGAGCTAATCGCACGCTCGTCGAAATGTCACATTGCATGCTAAAGACATTCAAACTTCCTCAAAGTTTGTTGTCGGAAGCTCTCAATACCGTTACATTTTTAAGAAATCAGTCGCCTACAAAGTTAATAAAAGGCATCACACCATACGAACGTTGGACTGGTATGAAACCATCTGTTTCTCACTTAAAAGTGTTTGGTTGCGAGGCAGTGGCATTATGTAATCGGTTGGGTAGGTCCAAGTTCCAACAAAAAGGTACGAAGTTAACATTTGTGGGGTACGTTGATTTAGCCAAAGGTTATAGGTTATATAATAAATCGAACAATCAATCGTTGTTGCGCGCAACGTTAAATTTTTTGAAGATAAATGGAGTGTTGGCGATGTATCATAGGACGATAAAGACTATTTAAATTTTTTGATTTTCGAGATGGCATAGAACCTCCTGCAAACCCCGACAGCGGTGACGAAAACGAGCAGTCATTGCATGAGTCACATCCCGACGAGGTTTCGAGGGGTAAAGAAGACAACGTAAGTGGAGAAGCTAGGTTTGTTTCGAGCGAGAGTAGCTGTGAAGACGAAGTTATGGTTCCGGGGAAACGCAAAAGGGGAAGGCGAGGATTGTTAGAAGTGCGGTGGTGCCCTGAATTCGAAAAACAGCGAACAATATTTCCGTTTGTAGAGAGTCCACTACCAAATACCACAAGAGAGGTGAGGGAACCCCCTAAGGGCATCCTCTCCGATTCTCTGTCATGGTACCAAGGCTAGCTTCATCCCCCACGGTCAAAAATCTTCTATAAAAGAAGAAGTCGACTTTATGATGGTTTCGTCCTTATGATGGTTTCGTCCACTCCGTGTCTTCTGGCCGCAGAGCACATAGATTCAAAGGTAGAATTGTCAAACGCCTCCTCAATATCAGCAGCAACTCCCATTGTGTACTCTTCACTTGGATTGTCTCCGAACAAGACTGTAGGGGTTCTATTGTTACCACAACCGATCTTAGTAATTATGCTCCTCAGATGTAAAACCTGCTTTGTTGCAGACGGCTTCTTTGCTACTCCAAGCCTCACAATCTTTTTTCTCAGATTTCCATAAAATAGCACCTCCAGCCAACCATGTAACCGGTGTGAAATCTTCGATAGCTCCTGTTGCCACCCCAATCTGAATCNACGTAAAAAATATGATGGTACGGGGTCTGCAAAGTTCAAACAGCGAAGGAAAAACTTAAGAAAAAATGTTTGAACATGTTCAACCTTGTTTATAGTATTCTGATTATAAGCTCTCCAAATCAAAACCGCATATTCGAGATGTGACCGAACAAATGAAGAATAAAGTAACTTGAAGGTATACGGATCTGAAAATTTTTAGTCTTACAAAGCCTAGAACAGAATATCAATATCATCTTGAAGCCTAATTGCTTCAGGTGTATTTTTAATTACAGGTCAAACTTTTAAAACTTCCGCATAGAGCAAACATTTTGCAAAAGAAATACAACTACTAATATCATTAATGAAAAGTATAAAGAGAAGTGCACCTAAGACACTTCCCTGTGGCACCCCAGAAGATGGAACGAACGGGCTGGAAATCACCCCATCAATTGAGACAACACAACGTCTGTTACACAAGTACGACTCCAACCATTACAGAAAA
>NW_016166994.1:8499-22598 GCF_001687245.7 Rhagoletis zephyria | reverse complement strand
ATGCGGAAATGAATAATTTGCGGAGTATTAATTTCAAGTTTGGTGTTGAGCCAGCTTTTTATGACCAAGTCCTTAATCCTAATGTTTGGCCGTCGGAGATTAATGTGAGACCTTTTCGTTTTTTTCAAAAAGTGGGAAACTCAGAACCGATGAAATAAGCGTATCACGTAGCTTCTATGAATCAGCGTTCAAAGGTCTAAAAATATACTTCCAAAACATGTCTGGCATGCGCACAAAATCGAAAGATGTATATTTAGCTACGTCTCGTGTCGAATATGATGTTTACGTTTTGGTCGAAACTTGGCTCAATAACGATTTCTTTGACGAGGAGTATTTTGATCCGAGCCTGTTCCAGACATATCGCAAGGATAGGGATGCGGTGAAAACTGGTCATTTAAAAGGCGGCGGAGTTTTAATAGCTGTAAAACGCAGTTTAAGTTCTACGTTGTTTCAACTTTTTAACCAGGATTCTCTTCTGGATCAATTATGTGTGTGCATTTTTGGCTCTTTTGGTAAACTTTTCATTTGTGTATCTTACATTCCACCTAATAGTTCCGATAGTTTATATAATGATCACGTAGAAAATATTGTTAGCCTCTGTGATTGTAATGATAAATGTAATTTTTGTATTCTAGGGGATTTTAATCTATCAGACATTAGCTGGTCTGATCTACAACATAAAGGTATCTTGACTCCAACTAAAGTTAATAGAGCTCATGAAATCCATCTATTGGATAGTTTTTTTAGTTTGAATTTTACCCAGATTAATACTGTTTTTAATAGGCTGTTTAAAATACTGGATCTTGTTTTTGTGGATGAAAATTTAATTTGCGATCTTTATGAATGTGATTCGCCAATCGGTAAGACCGATAAGCACCATAATCCGCTTAGCTTAACTCTGAATTTCTTTGAGGGTATTACAATGGAACCCAAGAAACCGGTGTCTTACGACTTTCGAAATGCAGATCTCCTTTATTCAGAAGATGTTAGTGAGTGTTATGAAGTCTTTTTGCAGATAATATCAAATATATTTTCTAATAATCTTTCTATCCTTCCGCCCAGAATCCACAAATTACCTTGGTACACCCCGAATCTTAAAAATTTAAAAAACAAACGGAATAAATACCACAAATTGTATATTGCCAATAGAAATGACAATATTTTGAAAGATAAATATGTGTCTCTCATGAAACAGTTTAATGTCCTCGATAAATTTCTTTATAATCAATATATTAGTAGGAATTAGGTAGTGAATTTGAGCTAAAAGAAAATCCGAAAGCTTTTTGGAGCTTCATTCGCTCCAAAAAAGGTTGTTCAAACATACCAACATGCATGAATTTTAATAGCAATAGTTCTCAATCTTTAGCTGATACAGTCGACCTTTTCGCGGATTTCTTCAAATCCAATTTCTGTGATGATATACCTGTTAGTACATTCCCTCCTATCTGTCCAGCTCAACGGCTAGACTTTGGAGCGCTCTCCATATCGGAGCTTGACATTATAAATGCAATTTCTTCCATAAAGTCGTCCCTTAAATGTGACAATGATGGTCTTTGTGCATATTTCTTGAAACAGTGCAGGTCTTCCATCTGTGTTCCTTTATGTAAAATCTTTAATCTCTCTCTTTCTACAGGTGTTTTTATCAGTCGGTGGAAGGTGGCATCCATCACTCCGATGTTTAAATCGGGATGCCGAAATGATGTATCTAATTATAGGCCTATTTCCAAACTAACGGTTTCCTCTAAGCTGTTTGAAAAAGTGGTTAAGGATAAACTTTCTTTCGTTTGTAAAAGTATAGTGGAGCCCCAGCAACATGGTTTCGTTTGTGGTCGTTCCACAGTCACTAACTTAGCGGTATTTTCTGAATACTGTGTCTCAGCATTTAAAAGCGGTTGTCAGGTCGATACTATTTATACTGACTTTTCGAAAGCGTTTGATAAAGTTTCACATGCTATCTTGCTAAGTAAACTGCAGTGTATGGGCTTTCATTCTGTTTTCCTGGCATGGTTGAAATCTTACCTTACAGATAGAACTCTTTTTGTAGAAATTGAAAATTATAAATCCAAGTCCTTTGTTGCTTCGTCAGGTGTTCCTCAGGGTAACATCCTAGGCCCTCTTTTATTTATTCTGTTTATTAATGATATTGGTACTTGCTTCAAACATTGCAGATATCTTCTTTACGCCGATGATCTCAAATTGTTTCGTAAAATAACTTGTCCGTCCGATGTCCTCTATCTGCAGCATGATTTGGATAATTTAGTCAGTTGGAGTATAATTAATAAGCTATCGCTCAATATAAAAAAATGCTTCCATATGTCAATTTCTAGATCCCCTTGTAAATTGGCTTCGTGTTACTCAATTTTAAATCAGAAGCTCATTTTGGTCAATGATTTTGTTGATCTGGGTGTAGTCTTTGATTCGGGTTTTACTTTTGTAAACCATGTATGCTATTTGCTTCCAAAGGCGTATAGTAACTTAGCTTTTTTACGTCGATATGCGAGGGACTTTAAGGACCCTTACACTAGGAAAATTCTCTTTAACTCGTTAGTACGTTCAAAATTAGAGTATGCGTCAGTCATTTGGAGTCCTATTTATAGCTGTCATTCTATGAGAATCGAACGGGTTCAAAGAAAGTTCCTTCGATTTGCTCTTCACCCACTTAATTTTTCCGACCCGCTTCCGCCCTATGCGGCCCGCTGTCAGCTAATAAATTTGCAGTCATTAGAAAAAAGAAGAATTATTCAGCTCCTTATGTTTCTCTTTGATTTGGTCTGTGGGAAGATCGATTGCCCTGAACTACTAGAGCTAATAAATTTCAATGTTCCTCACAGAACCTTACGATCTCAACCTCCCTTTTATCTTAGTGTAGTTAAGGCAAATTTCTATTCGTTAGCGCCTATATTTAGAGCGCTCTCGTCTCGTCGTCTCATCAAGATCCTTATTTAAGTCCACGCTTGAATCGTTTTACTCTTAGGTTTAGTTCATGCACTGCTATGTTAACGCTATTATCGTAAAATACTTATTTTTGTAATCTGTGTAATCTAGTCTGTAAGATTTTTAATCATAGACTGAATAAAGATGAATTGAATTGAATTGAATCACGGACAAGTTCTCTAACTTGAAACTTGCGGACCCAAACTTCTATACCTCATCGGCCGTAGCTTTAGTTCTCGGTGGCGATATATATTTTAAAATAATGAAACCGGAAATTATCTCCAACCCTGGGTTTCCTACTGCCCAGAACAGTATACTCGGGTGGGTCCTTTCTGGCCCGTCTGCCCTTTAAGGCACTCGAACCCCATAATGGGTTGGCTTCCCTTTAAGCCAATACAAACATCGCGCACTAATGAATTATATTATGAATTGAATTATTGCTCAACAATTGTATTTCATAGGCACTCATAAAATGTATTTACATAATATGTACATATGTATATACAAACATACATCTTATCAAAAAAAACTTAATAAAATGGATTTATTTTTTGGAATTTTATGTATATTTAGTGTACCCATACATATGTATATACACCTATCCCTAACTTTAAGATCCAATTTTTATTTTTGTTGCAATCCCTACGTATTACAAGGCTGGCGGCAATGTTGAAGCCAAAAGCCTTCAACGTTTGGGAAACACTGATGTACTTTCGGCCCCGCTATCAGCTGCAAAGATGCATAACTGCCCAAAGTACACCGCTGCTTCCTTTACGATATCACATGCTTATTTAAGTATGTATCTTATAAGCTGACCATTATTATAGTCCAAATATACGTTGGAGTACACATCACCAGCTTCCGCATTCTTGGCACAAGGTAATCTTCGTTACGCTTGTGTATATTATATTCGCTTAATACTTTTCTACACTCTTAAAAATCTTAAATAAAGTAAATACATTTTTACTCATTAAATCGTTTGATATATTTTCATTTTTTCCATATCCATTTCCTCTGAGTTTGAATCGGCGCTCTATTGAGGTATTTTTCGCCCAAACAATTTCAAACTTTTTAATCAGAATTTTTAGAATAATTTTTGGTTTGCAGTATTATAGCCCTTTAATTTCAGTTTAAGTTGCATGTTTCAAGCAGTTTAGCGTTGATTTTTAACCGACTTCAAAAAAGGAGGAGGTTATCAATTCGTCGGAATATATGTATACGTATATATTTTTTAATGTGTGTTACCGTATAATAACGTGAACCCCCCAAGGGTGGTTTCATTCGACCATTGGCTCGTAAAGCAATAATCGGCACTCCTAAATTTTTATATGAGAATTTAAGTCTGTGTGCCTCCGAGTGTATTTCTGCCATGAAAAACAGCTTCTCATAAAAATACAATCGCCGTTCGGAGTCGGCGTAAAACTGCAGGTACATCCGCTTTGTGTGACAACATCAAGGCGCACGCCACAAATCGGAGGAGAACCTCGGCCAAGCACTAACATAGGTGTAAGCGCCAATCTATTATTATTATTATTGGCATGTTCTTACATAATTAGCAAGATTTAAAAAAAGTATACAGACAAAAGCTAATTAGCCAAAAGTTGTCATAATCTTGCACACCTATTTTTTTTTGTCCGTGAATTTATATATTTTTGTTAAGCAAATCAATTTATAACAAATGGTGATAGATACCCCAATGCCTAGATATACCAATATTTTTAATATTACTGTTAAGAGTTTTTGAATTTAACTTTCATTGAACTTTTTCTGATGAAATCTGCATTGAACTTTTTTTGTTGGTTTTCTTTTAGACACATATCTATGTATATTTAGTTTCGATATATGTATGTACAATTTCAATTTGTGTGAATTATATATTGCTTCGTGTTTCTTTGCTACATTAACAAAAGTGTTTAAATTAACCAAATGAGAAGAATTGGATAATTTTTGGTCAACCGGTAATTATGACCCTATTATACGTCATGTATGACTTGACCATTTTATACGTCAGAGTTGACCGGTCAGTCGTAACCTGTTTTTACGTTATCAATGACGTAAGCACAACCGTTTCATACGTCAGTAATGACTGGTCAATCCTAGCTACAACAGGCATAAACAATGGTCAATTGGTACGTCAAGTATTACAACCATATGACCCATCACATGACCATCAACACAGACTTTATGAGGGAGACATATATATATGTATTTATATAGGTGGTGTTAATAAGAGTGAGAGGGATAGGAAATCACACATATTGGTGAGAGCAACAGATTGTGGTCATTTTTTGCCCGCGGTCCTAATAAAAATTACTACATCTTCTATCGAATAACCCCACATTCTGTCAGAAGTGTCGGTCTTAAATCCACTCAATTATCTCGTACTGTTCTTGCCGGGATATTCCAAGCGTACACTTTTCAGTATAATGGTGTACCTGCATGTTATTTTATTATAATGATTGCGTTTATTCTTTATATCTAATAAATGGAACTTAGTGGGGATAAGATTGACTAATGAGAAAAGTAGGCGTCTGCTGAAGACTGAGAGTAAAGAAAAGCAGAAAAAACTATACATATAAATTTACTATAAATATACTATTACAAATACAACGGAACTAATCGAGAAGACGAATTCGTTGAAGATCAACGAAAACACTAAATTCATATCATTCGACATCAAGGACCTTTACCTATCGATACCAACAATAGAAACCATAAAGACCGTACAAGAAATACTGATGGGACAAATGAAAAGAGAAGCTGTCACGGAAATAATAAACGCGTTGAAGGTTACATTAAAACAAAACTACTTCCGGTTCAACAATAAGATATATAAACAGATTAACGGGTTAGGAATGGGCAATCTCAGCAATACTCATGGAAGTATTCATGCAAACACTGGAGGAGAAATACATGAAAAACCTATCGACCAACCTAGGAGTAAAATTCTACGCGAGATATGTCGATGATGTAATATGTCTAATAGAGGGAAACAAAGAGAAACAGATACTAGACTATCTCAACAAACAACACCAGAATATAAAATTCACCATGGAAACGGAAGAGGAAAGAAAGATTAACTATCTGGATTTAACAATTAAAATAAACGATACCACGAACAAGATAGAGTTCGAAATATACAGAAAACCAACAGCCACAGACACAATTATACACAATAGCTCAANAAAATCACGGACTTCTACCTGTCGTCAAAAACGAGCCAAAACAATTCATCTACCTATTGAGCACCGCAAACACTGCAAAACTAAAAAGACTTACCTAACAAAAGAAAGATGTAGTTAACAAGGAGTATAAATACGAGCAACGAACAAAAATTATGCAGAACGAAAAATGACACTGAAGATGGCGCAACGCCGAAACCGGTTTGTCTCCAAACCAAATTTGACAAGGGATGACGGAAATTCGTTCCAAAATACATCGTACACCCACCCTGTCGGAAACAACAACAACCAAAAAGGAAACATATAAATTTCTTATTTCTTTTAAATGTCTTCATTCGCCATTATAAGGATATTAATAAGAAACCAAAAATATACACACGTAAATAGAATAAGAATATGTATGGATGTACATATGTATTACTTAGAAGAAAACTCAATAAAACGAAGGTCTGCATTTCATATCCATGCCCACATACGTATGTATGTATATATGTGTGTATCTATATTTACTAATTTATTTATTCAAATAGTAATCTAGAAATACAAAATTTCTTACAGACTACATAGAACTAACTATATTTGCAACAATTGCATGTACATACATAATAAGTAGTTATTTAAAAAATTTATTGAGCGATAATTTGAAATTATATTTAGATAGCGAAAAATCAAAAGCCAAGGAACTTGAAATCTGGTTAAACTCTTTCAATGTTCTAAGCAAAGGTGCCATCGAGGCATAAACAGTTCTAACCCGCTCTAGGAAGAATAAGTCATGACTCCGAAGATTTTTTTGTGAGATATGAAAACTAATGCGCTCTAAGAGTAATGGAGAGTCAACTGTCCCGTTTATGATATCATAAACAAAACAGAATGAAAGTATACTTCTTCTACCCTGCAAAGATTTTAAGTATAATAATGCACACCTTGCGTTGTAAGAAGGAATCGGGTCAGCGAAGTTTAACGGTCTGAGTGCAAAACGAAGAAAATTCTTCTGAATGCGTTCGAGTCTACTGATGTGGCACTGGTGATATGGCCTCTATACTAAGACGGCATACTCCAGCTTAGACCGAACGAGCGATACAAATAGTGAATTTAAAGTGTATGGATCTATAAAATCGGAAGGAAAACGTCGAATCAAGGCGAGTGTAGAATAAGATTTGGCAATGACATAATTTAAATGGCCAAGAAACTGGAAAGTGTAGTCAAAGATTACACCCAGATCAGAAATTTCATTGAGAGTATTAAGACACGAGTTCTTAATAAAATATGAGGTAGAGGTTAAATGCTTACACCTAGAAAATGAAACATGAGAACATTTCTTGATGTTTAGTTGAAGTCGATTCTTATCACACCATGCCACGACATTGTTGAGGTCTGACTGAAGATTGTATGAATCAGACAGGCTTGATACTGTTTTAAAAATGTTTAAGTCGTCAGCGTATAAAACAAACTCAGAGAAATGAAAACATTGAGATATATCATTAAAAAAAATTACGAAGAACTGCCCTGCGGAACACCGGAAGAGGCAATAAAAGCATAAGAAGAGACATTATCAACAACGACTACAGATTTCCGATTGAAAAGGTACGACTTTATCCATTTTAAGAAAATCGAGTGAAACCCAAACTTTATTAGGTTGGAGATTAAAGTTGAGTGACAGACTTTGTCGAAAGCCTTGGAAAAATCCGTATAAACCACATCAACTTCAAATCTGTTAGTGAAAGCCGACATACAAAAGTCTGAAAAACAGCGAGATTAGTGACAGTAGACCTGCCAGCCATAAAACCATGCTGACTCATAGAGATATTATGTTTTACAGCGAAGTAACTTTCCAAGCAGCTATGAATCGTCCACATTCTAACAATTTATTAAAGATTAACATAAGTGGATAGGCAAGCGCTGAACAGTTTTTGAAAAAAAAGATGAGAAACCATCAACTTCTACTTGCCATGAGCTTTTGATGTGCTGGATACCATCCCAAACATCATCGATAGTTAGAGAGAGAGAACCAAAATTAACAGAGGAAGTAGAGTTCCCTCTATCGTGTCCAATTGATTCTGGCACCGGTTAGGGATGTTCAAATAAGTTGGTTAATGATCTTTTTCAGTCTTTTTTTTTTAATTTTAATCGTTTTTTTTTCTCTAAAACCGAAAACCGAAAATTCGGTTTTTACGTTTCCTAGCGATGGATAATTATTTTGTAAATCTTCGAGATAAGAATAAAATTTTACGGCGTACCAAAAACTCCAAATTAACTACTCAATTTTTTGCTGATCTGGTAGCTAAGCATAATCGATTGTGAAGTCGATTGTGAATATTGTAGTTAACTGTTTACTAAGAACAAAACGCCATTCAAAACTATTACAAGTATGGCGCCTGCAAATAAAAGAAGTTCTTTGTGGTTACATTTCACAGAAAAAGCTAGCAAAGATGCAATTTGTAAATTTTGCGGCGTGTTGGTGAAATTGGGAGGTGGTACATCGAATTTAAAAGGTCACCGCAACCACCCCGGGTGGGACAACAGCAATAATAAATGCAGTGACCCAGAAGTACAAAATTTAGAAACTTCCAGCAGCGAAACTGACGTAACTGCATCCTTCACTGCATCTTCCACGTCTAGTCAACCATCAATTATTGATGCTTTTGATAAGAAAAACCAATCCAAAAGTAAATAGCTAATTTCTTTTTGGGACTATAAGCAAGTTAAACACTTTAAATTACCTTGTACAGGCGGAGGATGTAGAGAAACAATTCTGACACAATCCTTAATTTATATGATTTGTAAGGACAAACTTCCATTTAGCTGCACTGAAAAAACAGGCATGAAAAAGTTCCTTAAGGTCGCTGTGTCACGCTACAAACCGCCAAGCCGGGCAACTGTATGTATAATGTTATAGAAGGAATAAAAAATTAATTTACTTTAAAAATTTGTATCCCTATAGATTGTGAGACTTATTGAAGGGAAATACGAGTCCTTACACTTAGTCGTTTGTGGTGCTTTAAAAAATTTAAGTTCACTGGCCCTTACAACTGATATTGCCACAGTCATGAACTCCACTCGGAGTTTTATTGTGTTGACTGGACACTATTTTGGTAAGCAAAAGTAAATTTAACGTTGGTTGTTTCTTTTAAGATTCCTTTAATTTTGCAGACGAAAAAGCGTGCAGCGTGAAATCTCTGGTTTTTGGTTTAAAAGAGCTTACTCCTCATCATACTGCAAGAAACATATGCCTCGACCTAAAGGAAATCTTTGATCATTGGAACATTGAACCCCGCATTGTGACATCAGTAACAACTGACAATGGTGCAAACATTGTTGCCGCTGTTAAGGATCTTTTTCCTTCAAGATCAAATAGCATTCATGCGTCTTGCTATGCCCACAATAATAATTTGGTGGTCTCCAAAGGATTGGGCACTGTTAAAGAGCTGGTAGCTATAATAGAAAAAGTGAAGCTTATTGGGGCATTCTTCAAGCATAGCAATGTAGCTCAAGATCAGTTCAGGCAAGAGCAAGAAAAAGACGGTAGAAAAGATGGTACATTCTTGTATTTAATTCAGGAAGTCTCGACGCGTTGGAACTTCACATTGCACTGTCTTCAAAGATCTAAGGAATTATCAGGCTATGTTGCAAAAATTTTAGCAAATTTTATCTCAAAAAAGGCACCATCTATGATTACTTCGTCTGAGCTTGCAAACGATATATCAGGGGAGAGTTATGTTTCGGTTAGTTTGGTAATACCATTCACACATTGCTTAAAGCTGTCACTGACGAAAATATGTGCCACTTATCCAGAAACCATACAACTTAAAGATGTACTGCTACAGCAGGTAAAAGNAAGAAAACCCATTTTCAATCGCCGATAAATTGTGCAAATGCAATTGATTTTATTAAAAAGGAAATTGAACAGCGAACAGCTAAAGTTGGAAATACTTCTCCAGTTCTTCATAGCAGATCTGACACCTCCGAACCTAAGGGCTATAGCTTGTGGGATGTCCACGATGAATTTTCGACTCAAAATAACATCGGTTTTAACGACGGTAACAGTTTCCCAATGGAACTAAAATTTTATTTAAGTCAGCCAATTTCACCTCGTTATCAGGCCTCTATTAAGTACTGGGCTAGCAACCGAAATACTTGACTGTTTGCGCCGCTTCAGTAGCATCTGAAAGGGTTGTGTCCACCTTAAATAATGTATGCTCGGACAAGAAAAGCCGCCTTACTCCCAATCATGCCAATAACCTCGTATTTTTAGGATCACTTAACGACGAATTTTGGAATATCTAATGTAATCGAAAGGTTTTTGAAAGATTACAGTGATTTTGTATATTAAAAATACGTACATGTACAAGTGTACATAATTGCATATCGTATCCGTTTATAAAAGACCTCTGAGCGTAGCACCTCTATTGATATATATCTACTAGAGGTTTACGCCGACAGGCTTTGCGGCGGCGGCGTGGTCAACTTCAAAAAGAATCGGCGGCGGCGGCGACGTAGATTGTAAATACCCTACTTACGGAGAAAAATGGTAGGTACTGGGAAAGTGGGCGTGGCACCTCCTATACAAACTGAAATTCTCTTATCGGTCATCTCTGTAACTGCCTATACCAACGTCCTGAAATTTGACACAGCAAAATATGTTGTCAATACCGTACTTACGGCGAAAAGTGATAGATTTTGGAAAAGGGGGCGTGGCACCGCCCATAAAAACTGAAATTCTCATATCGCTTATCTCTGGAAACGCTTATGCTGACGTCCTGAAATTTGGCACAGAAACATACGTTGTCAATACCGTGCTTACGGCGAAAACTGGGAGATTTTGGAAAAGGGGGCGTGGCACCCCCCATACAAACTAAAATTCTCATATCGCTTATCTCTGGAACCGCTTATGCTGACGTCCTGAAATTTGGCACAGAAACATACGTTGTCAATACCGTGCTTACGGCGAAAACTGGGAGATTTTGGAAAAGGGGGCGTGGCACCGCCCATACAAACTGAAATTCTCATATCGCTTATCTCTGGAACCGCTTATGCTGACGTCCTGGTATTTGACACAGCAACATATGTTGTGGCGAAGAGTGGGAGATTTTGGAAAAGGGGGCGTGGCACCACCCATAAAAACTGAAATTCTCATATCGCTTAGATCTGTATCCGCTTATGCTAACGTTCTGAAATGTGATACAGCTATTTATTATATCAATAACGTACTTATAGTGAAAAGGGTTAGATAATGGGAAAGGTGGTGTGGCACCGCCTATACAAACAGAAATTCTCATATCGCTTATCTCTGGAACCGCCTGTGCTAACGTCCAGAAATTTGATGCAGCAAAATATGTTGTCAACACCGTACTTATGGCGAAGAGTGGTAGATTTTGGAAAAGGGGGCGTGGCACCGCCCATACAAACTGAAATTCTCATATCGGTTATCTCTGTAACCAATTATTGTAAGGTGATGAAATTTTATACACCTACATTCGTTTCTCCCAGAGTTTAAAATCGCATTGAATGATTGTTGTTTTGTGCGAAGTTTTTAGAAGGATCAGTGTGTTTGTCTTCCGATAGGTGGCGCAGGGATTGAGAGCTATCCTAAAAGATCATATTTATGATCAGATTTGTGTCAGTTTTAGAACACATATTAGTAACATTAAATTTGGTATAACTTGGTAGCCCAATCGTGTGATGAAAAAGTATTGGGCTCTGGCCCAGTCTTTATAAAAACCCGTGTGAAACCGCCTTTAGTGAAGGAAATATTATCTTTTGTTGTAAACCTTCAAGGGACTTTCTCAACCGTTAACGATTCTGATGAAAAAAGAAAGAGTTTATGTAGATGTGGGCAATTTAGTTTTTAACCTCCAAGAGGCTCTCAGACAAATATAATCGAAAAACTTATTTACGGTCTGAATTAGTATATGTTTGACATATTACTCAGTGATGAACATCTCATCTATACACACAAACATATATGTATGTATATTTTTCATAAATGAAAATCGAGGTCCCTTTTTCGGTCTATTTTCAAAAGCTACTGAGGAAATTTGGAGGAGACTTGGTAGAATTAGCATTAATCAATCCGATATTAACATTCATAATTCGATTTTAAGTTTTCCTGTAATTCGCTTTTGTATAGTATAGTTAGTATTGGTGACAGGTAAAATTCAAAAGTGTATGGAAAAAGATGTCGAATTTCGACAACTGGGCGATACTAGTTCTATTTAATTCATTCATTGAATTCAAATGTTGAGTGACTGCTGCTGATGGATGGGCGAACAGAAGAAAGTGTATATAGTACATACATTAGGTTTCCCATCGAAAATGCTTTTTTGAAAATATAAAGACCCTACCCCATAATTTGATTCGTTTTAAGAAGAAATATTATTGCCTATTTTTATAGATTTCTTAAAGGCCATTTAGGAGGTCGCGGCCTGTCGATTTATGTAGGTCAGAAAATACGATTTTCTAGATCCATGAGTTTTTGAATGACTATTTTTGCTTGAATTTCAAAAAATTTCTAAAATTTTGACCATCGATAATTTCCACAGTTTGAAAATATGTAGTACTAACGTAAAAAAACGATTTACGATGGGCACTCTAATATACATACATACATCTCTATGTACTCTACAAATCCTTATGTACTATTTCAATTTAAAGAAATAAAAAAATTTAAAGGTTAAGTTATTGGGGCAATTTATGTCGCTATCAATAAATTTTTGCAATAAGCTTATCAAACGTTATGTTAAGTTACGGAGTTCTTACGATTTTTTGCGAGTTATATATTGAAAATAAGGTTGGCCTACTTTTTTCCAAAAGTTTAACCCATCAACTCCCACCAGAACGCGCCTTTTTGACCCACTGTTTGAGAAATGGCTTATAAATGGTTAAAATTTCCACTAATATATTAAGCGCATTTTCTAAGGAGAACAGAATGTAAAGCAAAATAATAGTAATTTTTACCAAAAAGGGGGACTTTAACTTTGTGTAGAAAATATTGCGATGCGCGGGAGCAAAACCTTCCTGGGGTTTGACCACTACTTAGGAATGCTAACGTAATTTTCACACAGCCACCTAGTTCTTGTATACGTCTGTGGGACCCCAGAATAAAGTAACTTACGAATGTAAAAATTTGCAAAAAAAAGTGTTTGCTCTTTATTAAAATTCTGTTTAAAATATTTGAAAAAAAAACACACAGGAAAATCAACTAGTCTTTGTTTTATCTCCAATAATTGAGGAGTTAGATGCAATAAGGGCGCTTCTGTTAAAACTCCTTTCTGAGATATTGGCGTTAAAATTTTTGATGTGTTATAACTTTCTTGTTGATGTAAAGGGTGAACACACCAAAACTGCGACACTTTGGGAAGCTTATAACTTACCCAAAAAGATTTCAATATTTTGAAATTCAAATACCATAAGTTGACCATGACCTTAGTTTGACGTAGAAGAAATTTCATTTGAACTTGATTNAAAATGGCAACCGAGTTAGAAACGAGACAAACCATTTTGCACGAGTTTATAAATGATCCGGCCTTAAGTACACGTAAAATTGCTAAAAATTAAAGATTGCACTATTTGACAATTTGCAGGGCTTTAATCGGTAGAAATAAGGCCTGGCAGTTACAAGAAAACCAAGGAGCATGGTCCAAGTGATAAAAACAGTGCTCGGAAGGTCCTCAGTGCGTTTTCGTGAGATCCGAAGGTTTTGTCGCGTTATGTTACAAAATCCGTACGGATATCGCAGTTTTTGGTACAAAAGGTAAAGCGGAAAGATTCATTGAGATGTTCTACAGCTCAAACAGCACCAGACCGAGGCGCAAAGTAGAATGTTACAGCGAAATCCCGCGTCGGAAGTTGTATGAATTCTAAATTTAAAAATTTAAACTTCATGTTTATGAACTACGAAACCTACTGCTTTAAAAATTCAAAATATATCAAGGTCAAGATTTTTATACTGCTGCAAGTCGTCAAGATGCCCCTGAAAGTTGTAAG
>NW_016166994.1:0-6910 GCF_001687245.7 Rhagoletis zephyria | reverse complement strand
AAGGCCAACAACTGTGCCAAGTTTGGAAGAAATTGGTGCAGCGGTTACCAAGATATACACATGTAACCATAAGTGGGCGTGGCTACGCCCATTTTCCAAAAATTTATAATATTCTTATTTTTCGTCTAAAAATTATTGTAAATATCAATTTTGAGTGAATTATCTTCAGTAGTTACTAAAATATCGCAGTTTTCGTATTTCTGGAAATTACCGTTATATGGGAAGTGGGCGTGGTTAAAGTCCAGAAGTTTTCAACACCAACCTACCTTGGATTAAGGGAAACCTACATACCAAATTTCGTTGAGATATCTCAATTTTTGCTCGAGTTATCGTGTACACGGACAGACGGACAGACGGACGGACAGACAGACATGGCTTAATCGATTTCTTTTTTCATCCTGATCATTTATGTATACATTTGTCTATATCTATCTCGATTCGTTTTGGCTGTTACAAACAACCGTTATGTGAACAAAATTAATATTATTATAAAAACCGATTTTTTGAAAACGGTGCCCATCCCTAGCACCGGTTCAAAATTAGAACTGAAAAAGTCCGCCAAAAAGGTCAGCAGCCTTTTTGGTAGAGGAAGCGAAGTGTCCATTGTAGAACACCTCCGAATGAATGCTAGAGCAGGACTTTTTGGATTTTACGTAACGCCAGAATGACTTTGGGTTCGTTTTAATTTCGTCCTCAAATCTACGCACGTAATTACCCTGTAGAACTTTACTTAGTCTTAAATTTTTTAGCAAAGTGTAGATATTTATTTATTCCTATGAGCTTGAGCATTAGACAGTTTAAGTTTTTTTAAAAATTTGTTCCTCAAATTCTTAAGCTTTTTTAATTTTTTCGTACACCAAGGAATTGTATGGAATTTACTACTAGTACATGGTACATTCTTATAAAAAATCTCGTGCATCTTCATTTTAAAAGTATCAAAGCAGGTTTAGAGATTATCACCAGCAAAGAGTGAGTCCCAATCCAAAATCGAAATTTCATTGTTAACAGCACTAAAATTACAACGTTTGAAGTAAAAATTTTTAGAAAGTTTGACGGAACTTAGTTTTCTATAGCTGCAGAATTCTAAGCGAATAACAAGCGGTACGTGATGGTTACTAGTATACGATATTGGATCGAGACATTCACGAAGTGAGAAGTTCATATTGTCGTTTATGAAAACTAGATCTAGAATTCTAGAAAACTTATTCACATAGTTATTAATTTGTATAAGATCAGAACTTAAGAAGTTATATACTAAGTAGGACTCCGTAAAGTTGTTTGCAGTTAAGGCAAAGTTATTGTCTACATATGACCAATCAATATTAGGCAAGTTAAAATCACAAAGTATACAGAAGTTGCAACCAGAATTATTATCGCCGAGAGCCGTTACGTTGTCAAGATGCGCTTTGTACAAATTATCTGAACTGGCCGGTGGAATATAGGAAGCACAGACGTAAAGTTTGGAGCTACCATGTACCAAGACGCAAAGCTGATCCAGAAGTGAATCCTCGTTTTTTAAATGCACCAACGCTGATCGGTACCGACGCTGAATAGCTATTAAAACGCCGCCATCCCTTGACACTCCTGTTTTCTGGGAATCCCGGTCTTTCCGGTAAACATTAAAGAGATTGGAATCAAAATATTCATTTTCGCTAAATTCGGCATTTAGCCAAGTCTCAATAAGAACATAGATGTCATAGTCCAAGTGAGCACTCAAATTAAATATAGTCTTGGACTTTGTTTTAAGTCCGGAAACATTTTGGAAGTAAATCCTTAGAGACTTGGACAGAATTCTATTGGGAACGGAATCTGTTATGGTTTTGGTGGAGCAGTAGCTCCTTTCCGAAAAAACTCGAACGGACGAACAATCACGTCAGTTGGCCATATTGCTGAGTTAGGAAGGGTATCATAATAAGGTGATGGTATACTTAGCTTGAAATTGATTCGCTTCAACATTTTAACATCAGCGTCTTTTTTAACTAGCATATGACAAGTAAGCAAACTTGAATCGATAGACGAGTGCTTCGAAACGTATGATATGATGGTATCAGCAGTAACACGAGGTGTGACTTTTAACCCACTACTCACATTACTACCCACTATGCCTCGTAATTTCTTGCTTGGATGGTTGTCAATTTTAATACTGTTGTTCAGAGCAGTAGGAGCAGTGTTAGCGTTAGAAGAGGAGCGTGAATAGACAGTATCAACATACACGCATACGTGAAGTGCGCAGTTGACCGCTCTAGAACAGTAGCGCTTACGTTACACTGCTCGGTTGACTCTAGCAGCGCAGCAGCATTTGAACGATCCGATGCCGTGAGATCAACCGAGTGAGAGTTGTTATCGACAGAATCAACAAGTGGAGATGTAGGCTCGTTTATAGTCGTCGAAGCAGTAGGCTTTGGTAGAAGAGGCTGTTGTTTCTTTGGCTTGGTTTTAGCATTTTTAGTTTTCTTTGCATTACACTCACAAGCAAGAACACATGAACGAAGGTCTGTGATCTCAGCAGTAAGCTGCGCAAGGGCAGAGGAGACATCATCGCTTTGACACTTTCGTATTGCTTTTATATCAGCGGTAAGAGGCGCAAGGGCAGAGGAGACAACATCGGTTTGATGTTTTCGCATTTCTTATATATCTGCAAATAGTTCCATTGTTTTTGCAATCAACAACTGCTTATTCGCTTGGAGAGAACTTATTGCAGCCACGGTGGAGAGAATACAGAAGGTGGCGTCGATGGCAATACCGCTAATAGGCTCTCAGTGAATTTGACAGAATCAGCTGTTTTGCTGACGTCACAGTCGAGATGACAGCAGTAGTGATGAGCTGAGTCAATACCTTTAAGTATCCATTACTCTCGTTACTCGGTACCGAAACATTTAGGTTTCGAATAAAAGCGCACATAGGCCAAATATATGGAAAAACCGGTTCAGGGGAGATTCGCCTATCAAAGCCCGAATGTAGGAACCAATAGAGCTTTTAATACTGATTCAAATGAAAGATGTATATATGTCGGTTCAAGGCCATAATACAGAGAAACTTTTACTTGTTTGAAGCATTTTTGTTCCAGCTGAATCGGATGATATCATTTTTGTAGGCAGATTCTGTAACCAGTTAGCGACAGATTAGTTAGCGACAATTTTCGAATCGGTATCGGTTTTGTTGAGGTATGATATGAAATATTTTTATGTCAACAAGTGCGATATCGATCCGAAACTTGTCGCTAACTGGTTACAGAATCTCCCCCCTGAAAGGCTTCTTCATCCGTCAAAATATTTTTCTTGAACCTTCGATCGACTACGGTTAAAACTGATAAAATAATATTTCTCTGTTGCGATAAGTTCAAGTATTTTAGGCGATATCATATAAATTACTAATTAAAGCNTGTTAGCGTTAGAAGAGGAGCGTGAATAGACAGTATCAACATACACGCATACGTGAAGTGCGCAGTTGACCGCTCTAGAACAGTAGCGCTTACGTTACACTGCTCGGTTGACTCTAGCAGCGCAGCAGCATTTGAACGATCCGATGCCGTGAGATCAACCGAGTGAGAGTTGTTATCGACAGAATCAACAAGTGGAGATGTAGGCTCGTTTATAGTCGTCGAAGCAGTAGGCTTTGGTAGAAGAGGCTGTTGTTTCTTTGGCTTGGTTTTAGCATTTTTAGTTTTCTTTGCATTACACTCACAAGCAAGAACACATGAACGAAGGTCTGTGATCTCAGCAGTAAGCTGCGCAAGGGCAGAGGAGACATCATCGCTTTGACACTTTCGTATTGCTTTTATATCAGCGGTAAGAGGCGCAAGGGCAGAGGAGACAACATCGGTTTGATGTTTTCGCATTTCTTATATATCTGCAAATAGTTCCATTGTTTTTGCAATCAACAACTGCTTATTCGCTTGGAGAGAACTTATTGCAGCCACGGTGGAGAGAATACAGAAGGTGGCGTCGATGGCAATACCGCTAATAGGCTCTCAGTGAATTTGACAGAATCAGCTGTTTTGCTGACGTCACAGTCGAGATGACAGCAGTAGTGATGAGCTGAGTCAATACCTTTAAGTATCCATTACTCTCGTTACTCGGTACCGAAACATTTAGGTTTCGAATAAAAGCGCACATAGGCCAAATATATGGAAAAACCGGTTCAGGGGAGATTCGCCTATCAAAGCCCGAATGTAGGAACCAATAGAGCTTTTAATACTGATTCAAATGAAAGATGTATATATGTCGGTTCAAGGCCATAATACAGAGAAACTTTTACTTGTTTGAAGCATTTTTGTTCCAGCTGAATCGGATGATATCATTTTTGTAGGCAGATTCTGTAACCAGTTAGCGACAGATTAGTTAGCGACAATTTTCGAATCGGTATCGGTTTTGTTGAGGTATGATATGAAATATTTTTATGTCAACAAGTGCGATATCGATCCGAAACTTGTCGCTAACTGGTTACAGAATCTCCCCCCTGAAAGGCTTCTTCATCCGTCAAAATATTTTTCTTGAACCTTCGATCGACTACGGTTAAAACTGATAAAATAATATTTCTCTGTTGCGATAAGTTCAAGTATTTTAGGCGATATCATATAAATTACTAATTAAAGCTTTTTCTAAACTTGAAATGCATATAATGGCGAAGGTTTAATGTGAAGAATCGGTATCGGGTACCGATAAGGAAGTATTGGGTACCGAAACCTTTTTTAAGTGTGGGATACCGACAACTCAGCACATCCCTAGACAGCAGTGTTATTTGCCGCTCTCAGTTGTCAACTCTACGGTGACGTCACGCCAAAATTACTCTCACGAATTCTGCTGCAATCGGCGCAATCTTGTATTCTATCATTCTTGTATTGCAGCCAGGGCAAGAGCATTCTCTCACAGCGGACATTTCAATTACGACTTGTTTTGGCACTTGTTGTTGCGGTGAAATGTTCGCACTTAAATTCGTTGTCGGCACATCGATTAGTATTGCGCTCTGATCGCCACAAACTGACGGTGCGGGAGTGCGGATGGACCTCCGCTTGCGAGCAGCACAGATTTCGTAAAAAAACTTTCGGTTAGAGCCGACTAAAAATTCTACATCGGCAGCAGAAATGCCCACGAATTCCCAATGAAATAGTTCACAGCATTTGTCACATTGAATTTTATCTTGGTTGCGATCAATCTTTAGCCCACACAAACAAGGCATTTAATAACTTTTATCGAATTACGATTCTAAAAAGAGTCACTGTCTCATACACATTAAGTAGCCAAATTATAATCAGTCGAAAACGATATGATCACAGCTTAATGAGCCATATAACTACGGAGCGAGAAAAACACGTCCGCGCAGGAGCTCGCATGTACTTATATATGTACATAAGTGCATAGTTATTTACTGAACAGTAGCCTAGAATTAGCAAAAATTTCTGAATTCGTCACTTTAGATATACATAGATTTCTAGTGAAAAAGCTGAAAAAAATAGTTTTTTAAAAGTACGACTTTACGCCGATTTTGGTCTGGTGAGGATATAGTTACTAGCGGATTCACTAGTCCGCGGTTTCCCTGCAGGATGGGAAGACTTTTCTATTACTTCTACTACTGACGACAATGCATATGTATATGTGCAATTATAGCATAATTTCTTAGAAAAGCGAAAAAACATCTTCCATACAACGCCCTAAAAAGTTTTCAGGATTAGCTGTTGTGAGTGATCGCGAATGGAGCACCGCATTGTTTCTCTCATTTATGTAGGTGCACACCCAAAACTCTTACAAAACAAAATTTTATGAAAAACGTACGTATTTACGAAATATCTGGTATTCAGGGAAATCCCAACTTAACAACACAACTCCGCACATAGCGAAATGCAGTTTGAAGAAAAATTCACTACCTGCTACAACTCTGAAATGAACGAAATCACGCGCTCTATTTCCGTAAATATATCTAAAGCATACTAATTATTAGTGGAAAATAAACAAAAGGTAGGTAGAAAGCTACTGCAATATTGTATCTACATACATACATACTTCAGGCTAAAAGGCTCACAAGTAAATTTTTTCGTCTTTACAAGGTCGTAGTAAAACCAACGCTTAGCTATTATTTGATTATTGCTGCAAAATTTTTGCTCATTCTGCGCTACTGTTCAGTAAATAACTATGCACTTATATAAGTATGTACATGCATATAGATACACACATATATACATACATATGTATGAGTGCATGGATATGAAATGCAGACCTTCGTTTTATTGAGTTTTCTTCTAACAGGTCTATTCTGCGCTGGTAATAAAAAGTTTGTAACCGGTAAATAAAGTTCCTGTCAATTTGTAAACCCTTTTCGCATTCTGTATACTCTTGTAACCGGTAAATTTTGTTATCATCTCATAAGCTGGTAACAAATTATTGCCCCGTGAAATATGCGATGCCGGGATTTGCACAATTCTTCATAGCTGAATTGCTGAATATTTTAACTGCCTTACCAACGTACCTAGAATCGCGGTGACAAGAACTGAAAACATTTTTTGGTAATACAATTTTCCGGTTACAAAATCTTCGGTAACGTGCAGAATAGACCTGAAGGTAATACATACATCCATACATATTCTTATTCTATTTACGTGTGTATATTTTTGGTTTCTTCCCTTCAGCAATAAGGCGGCCAATTTTCCATTAAGGACTAGTACTTCACTNTAAGGACTAGTACTTCACTGGTTAAAATTTGACTGGTCGGAATTGGACATTTGCTTGCATCGAAAATGTCAGCCTTCGACCAGTCCCCAAGGAACCGGCCTAGAGATAGACGAAAATTACAGTTTGGCAGTGATAGGGTGGTGTTGTCTTGCAATTAAATAAAAAAAATTAAAGAACACCACCTTGTCAATGTCCTAATCGCTTGGTCTGGCCTTGATGCAAAGTGAACATTTGAACACACATTT
>NW_016166993.1:19925-22599 GCF_001687245.7 Rhagoletis zephyria | reverse complement strand
AGCTATCTACACAAGTTAAGCCATAACTACAAGCGATTTTTTCTTTGCAATTTTTGCTGCATCATGCTGTGCACTTGTGTCCTTATATCCTTGTTGTGGTTAACAAAATACAGTGTCTGCTATATCATATTTTTTTTTTTGTTTTTATTTCTTCTCTTTCCTTTTTCAACTAACTTGATGTTCTCTAATGCAATGCAACAACAGCTTTTGTTTTTCTGCTGTTCACGTTCGTTAGTCTTCGCTCAGCTGGCTTTCTATGTATCTCTAGCCATGTATTATCTAGAGATTTTCCAACGAATTTATTTTCTTTTTGCTTCATTTCATTTATTTAAATTGCCGCAGGAATATAGCCAGCGCTGGGTTATTATTGTTGTTGTTAAATTAGTTATGCTTTTATACAATTGATGAATGGTGGAATACTCTGCTACACAGTTAGTTGCTACCACTTGTTGGTGATGAAAATATTATAAACTCATACATAATTATGTACATAGATAGATAGCTAATCAAATTAAAGGCTTTAAGTCACACTAATATGAATGTGTGACTAACTACGCATTAGTTTTTGTTATCCAAACAATTTTTTTTTTGTATTTTATTTTAAGCGTTGAATACGAAAACCTCTACTTCAAATACCAGCATATTTTTTCAAATGCTTATCATTACCTTATTTTCCCATCTTCCATGTGAAAGAATCCTTTAACCAGAATACACCACTGTATAACCAGCGCGGTCATAAATAATGTATATCCAGTTGCACTATAACCATATTTGCGCAAGAAGGTCATTAGAAAGCCGAAGCCAATGTAGATCATCACCTGTACATCTTGGAAATCTATAAATACAGAAATAACAAAAAAAAATATAAATTTGATAACTTGAATCGATTAAATTAATTAAGACGCATTTATAGTTCATTTCCACCAAGCCTTAATTTCAGTTTATGCCTGTTGGAAAAGGAGATCACAGTTGCGGGGGGGAGGGGTCTTATATTTAAGTACACGCAATCGAAACCAAAAAAGTGAAAAGTAAGAAACCAACTTTGCTGATCACCCCATTTTAATGCTATTTACACTTACCTGTAGCCCGTTTCTGTAACTTTTCTCTACCGATTATTTCTCTACTGGTAGAGAAAATACGTCACTCTCACCTACTAATTAGCAGTAGAGAACAGGGCGGCGAATTCATATCTCAATTCGCCTTGGTAGAGAATTGTTACAGAAACGAGCTACTGGACACCTAACTACAGTTAAGCTCTTGGTGAAAATGGGCTATAGTTGTCCAAAAAATTCTGAACAGATTTTACGGCATTTTTTAATAACACTGTTCTACTGACGTAATCTAAATGTTTCACAGTTCTTCCGTTTTCATAAAATTCCTTTTTTGCACAAACAAATTGCGCTTTTCTGAAATTAATTCTGAAATATAGTAAACATTTATGGGGCGTTCCATACCAAAACGGACGGGGTTCACACTTCATGTGTTTGATTTGTTTCAAATTTTTAGGGTTGATGCATAAACTTAAATAATAAATAAATATGAAATTTGAGCTCGATTAATACAATTTTAAAAATTTTACAGCACAAAAACAAAAACAAATCGATTTAATAGTTTTCCAAATATCTCGAGAACGGGGCGAGGAAAAACTTTGAAAAAACTTACACATACACACATCAAAATTCTCTATAAAAATAAATATTTTTTTTTAAACTTTTTTTCTTGAAACATTTTTGTTGAAAAAATTAAATTTGAAAATATGCCATCTCAAAAAAAAAATTGAGAAAAATTACAATGGTTATTTTTTGGCCTAATAAATTATGTGTATAAAACAATTTTTATTGAACTTGAGGCCGTTTTATGTGTAGAATTGTTGTGGAAAAACAACAATCTTTTATAAATGGTAGAAGTTATAGCTGCTATTTCAGAGATCACCTCATCAGACTTCTTCATCGCGGTCACTGGGATTCGACACAGCGACCCCCGCTTACAAAGCCAATGGTCTACCCACTGCGCTAAGTTCGCCTTATTTATTGGCGTAGCACCGGCAAGAAAAAAAGTTTTAAAAGTATAATTAATTTATTCACTGCAGCTCATTAGGATAGCGCATCCCTTTGTTGAACTTTTATTATCGGATCTGCACTAAGAATATGCTATATTTTTATAAAAAATTAATGAATACTAAATGAACTAATAGAAAACTGTGAATACTGAGGTTAAAAGGAGTGCGCCATTTAAACTCGACCCTTCATAAATACTATAGCCTGGTAGAAGATCAAACGCTTCGGATACCGGATCTGCCGCGCAGCGTAGCTAGTCGAAATAGCCGGTTCGGGAATCTCGGATGGACGACCACCTTTTTTCTCCGTCACCCGTGAGACTTTCGAAAAAAGGTCCTTAGAAGACACATCTTCTGTATCAACTACAGATACGACACCGCCGAGTTCTGCTACCTTAGAACAGCTCACAACGAACTAGCCTAATTTTCGATCCCGCAGAAACAGTCATGGTTATCTGTTCAAAGAAAACGCGAATCGTCCGGATCCAGCTTCGTTGCGGGGAATCGGGGAAGGAGCTGCCTTTTGCGGGGAACTTTAACTATTTAATTTTACACCATTAAAGCGCTTACCTAGAGTGCAGAATTAAATGCTTGCTCATAAAATAAAATCCAATTAAA
>NW_016166993.1:0-15664 GCF_001687245.7 Rhagoletis zephyria | reverse complement strand
TGTATAAAAAATTGTAATGGAATTGTAAGTTAGTTGGCCGCTCCTCCAAGGACGACTCTGGATAGGTTCACAAAAAAGAAGAATTCTAGATAGGCTATAGCCAATTGACTCTGAGGGACAATTTCACAGTTTATTGACCTGCACAAGAGCATAAAATGGTAAGATAAAGAAGCACATAAAAATAAACACTCAATCGTACAGCCATCTTCCATTGTAAATCTCCCCCAAAAATGGTAAGAATTTTCGTTGAGTGTATTACTTTTATAAAATGCTTTCGACTGTCGCACCACTAAATATTTATATTTCTATTTCAATCACTTATTCACTTATAACTAGGGCTAAAGGACATTAAGAGCCAGTAGATACACTTTGTCAGAATACTCACGCGGATATTTGGAAACGTGTTGTTCGCCTAATACTTTGCCTTCATCGCTTAGCAATGCTTCATCGCTGTAGCGCACGAACAACCAGAAGAGTGCAAGTAAAATTATTTGCACAATCATCAGGCCAATGAATCCTGACGCTTTGCTAGCAGTCGAATGCATCTTGTGTCACAACGGATATGTATGCCAAAAGTAAAAAATACTAAAAAGAATTTGAATCCAAGCAGCGACGCAGTCAAGGGTGCTCAACTTATACAAGCAGAGACGGATTGCCAAGAAGGAAACTGTGTACGTGAACGAAAAAGTTATTTGCGAATAGCTTTGCCACGAAATTGTCAGCTCAATATGAGCGGATGGATGCTTGTATTAAGTAGCAGCATTAGTGGCTCAAAGTGATCTCCATGCCTTCATGCATGCGGCATTCCCCTAAAGGGTGTTCGAGCATACGTTCTTATGCGTTTTGCCAGTTCAATGCGTTTACACTTAGTTAAAGTTAAAAGTTGTTTGACGCGTGCTTTATAAGAAAATCACATAAACTGTATTGATTCAAAAATTTCCAAAAAAAAAAAAATATACTAAAAGTAAACTTTCGAACGTGTTTCGCTTGCTGCGTTGCTTGCCACACTTCCGCACTCAGGTTACACTGAATTCACACTGAATTTTCACAAATCACCGCTAAGTTAGAGCTGTTGAATTTGCTTTTGCACTGCGCGTTGCACAAAATCATTTCCTTTTTAAAACTTTTGCGAACAATTTTGTGATATTTGTAACGCTTATAACGGCTCTGTGGCTACGGTACGTCCGCATGGCCCAACTGCTGGGGAATAAGTATTTGAGAATTTCAATTTTGTGATATACTACAATTGGCGCATATGTGCGAAATTTGACGCTGGCTACTTACTGATTTGATGATCTAGCTAGCGACGACTGCATATGTACATAGGTACCTCCCGCGGCCAGTTAGGGCGGCGTTGGGGGTGGCAGCACCCCAGCAGCAACGGCAAAAATAGTAGCAGTTTTAATGGCGCTGCTGGTGTCAGTAACTTTGGTCGTGGCAGAGGAGGGGGGAGGGAAGAGGCAGCGGCAGAAGTAAGAGTATTCCGATCTCGAGTGGCGATTAGGCGCGATAAGTGTGCGCGATATTGTTCGTTTGTTTGTATGGTAAAAAAAACACCGATATGAACTGATTTTTTCGTTGTTTAAAAATACGAACTGCATGCCTTTGTCGAAGGTACATACATATCAGTAAATAGATTCACATGCATATCTCTTTTCAATTGTCTATAATCACTTTCGTATGTTGTTTATTAAACGCCACTTGGCATTGCAATGGATTAAAAAATTTAAAAGGCAATTTTAATTCTATAGCGAATTTCTTTATTGTCGCTGTGTGCAACCATAGAAATGCATACTTTCTTAAACTATTAGGTATGCACATTAGGGTGGTCCAAAATAAGTAAAGTCGAAATTTTAATGCTCTCACCGCCTAGGATTGTTCTATATCGAAAAAATATATACCCCAAAAAATATTTAGAGGTCGTTTAAGGCGCTCAAAGTTTTCCATGTATTTTATATGGAAAAAACCACTTTTCGTTGAAATGGTATAGAATTCTTGAAAATTAATATTTTTCGATCGGAAAACTCTGGTTATCTTCTGGAGACTTCCAATAACAATCCCCAAATGTTTATTTAACCATTTTTTAATACAAAATATTTTTTATTTGTTCACCCATTGTATTTTCTGTGGGTTTTTCTGGCCCTATTAAATATAGTTACTATGAAAAAAATGGCTAAATAAAGAAGTGAATATTATTATTGGCAATCATCTAAAGAGAAACAGCGGTTTCTGATCGAAAAATATTACTTTTCAAGAATTCTATACCATTTCTACGAAAAATGTTATTTTTCTCATATAAAATACATGGAAAACTTTGAGCGCTTTGAGTGACCTCTAAATATTTTTTGATTTCAAAAAAAGGGCTATATTTTTTCGATATAGAATCCTAGGGGGTGAGAGCACAAAAACTCCGACTTTACTTTTTCACATGCATTTTTGGAGCACCCTAATGTGCATAGATAGAGCTACTTGCACAATGGAACAATTGATTTCATTCTTGTTGTTGCACATTAAGAATTAATGTCGAAATTAGCAGACAATGTCAGTGTATTCAATGCCTTAAATTAAAAATTTAAGAAAATTGCAAAACATTTAAATAACATTAAGTCTAGTGCGGAGTATGCTGAAAACCCTCTTTTGGAAAATCTAAAATATTTATGGTGGTGCCATACTTGTTGGTTAACCCGCCAGCACATTTAGGGCCTCAATCGATTCCTTGTGCTACCACACAGGATCTTTTTCCCTGTTTCCCCAAAGTGAAGTGGCCTGTCCGTAAACCCATATCCAAGGATCTGAGCGCCTCGATCTTTTCGAGTACAATTATGGCCACATGGATTTTGTTATTTTGCAGGTATCAAGGCATGCGGCGACCGTCAAATTTGCTATTCCAGATCCATGTAGTTTTTCTCAGGCTTAGGTAGCTACCATTAAGGAAGCAGTCCATTGTCTGCTCAATTGCTGGTCGTAGGTAAGCGCCAATAATGGCCCTGGTGTTGCTTACGGCGCGCTCCAAGCAAGTAGGGGAATGCCTAACCTCTCTTTCAGTTGACTCTGAATTTTTTTCTAATCAGACTTATATGGACATGAGGACATTATGTTGTTGCTGGGAATGTGTTGCTTGTTGCTGTGTTGTGGATGAGTAGGCTAGAAACGACGGCCTCGATTTGGTTGCACCGCTAATATCGATTTAACTTCTTTTAAAAAAGTTATCTAAAAAAGTTCTGGCAACACTGCTATTGGTACTGGTGATATCACAAGGTAACTGCTGAGCTAAAGCAACAAGGCGTTCAGACGGTAGCCACACAAAAGGTGAGCAGGTTAAGAGAAAATCCGTTGTGGTACTTCGATCCGATTACTCAATGTCAGGTTAACACCCAATTCAGGTTATACATCTTTATCGACTCCCTGTTAAATATGCTGTGGAGTCGATCACGAACTCGAAAGTACTCAGAACTTAAAAAAAACTTGAAAGTAGTCAGAGCTCAAAAATACTCTGTTCAAATCATCACTTTGACACATGTATGTACTCAGGACCGGTTCAAAGTACTTAGCATTAAGTGTTAAATAGATACTTAAGAGTACTGAGTTCTATTTCCATTAAGCGGAATTCAGAAATGATTGTACTCAGTTTCAAGTTTCAAAAATGTTCGAGTAAAATACTTGTACCCACTACAGTTAGCCATTCATTTGACGTCGTTTGAGATTAATATATTAATTTGAATAAAATGCTGCCAGCTTGTGAAATTTCCACACTGCTTTTTTTTGCATTGAAACGTTACCAACATGTGTATACATATTTAAAGACAGTACTCAGTACTCTCGAAAATACCTGATTTTTAAAATGTATCGATATCAAAGAACTCGATCCTCAAAAGTACTCGATACTTCCCAAAACTACTCATAACTAATTACGGAGGTAAAAATATACTTTCTAGGTATTCAAAATATTTTTAAAACGCTTCAATATTTACATATCTATTTCCTAATATTTATTAAAAAAAGCCAACATAACTGGCCATATGGATACGGCTTCCAGCTGGTTAAATGAATAATATGCACTTGTGTTTACTCAATTTTATTTGAAAGCAATATTTTGAAGTTTTCAATACCGCGCGAATAAGTCTAAATGGTCAATTAGGAAATATCACTAGATACGCTCGGCTCTAAAATACTTTTAGCACTTATTTGTGCATTAAATTAATACTAATCTTTTTACACACATACATACATACATATGTATGTAGCCATATGTCAGTAAGAAAACATGTTTATTTAAGATGTTCTAGTAAAGATGTTGCTAACTCTAGTTTTTAACACATTTTAGATATATTATGATAAACTAAGCTGAATGTGAAAATGCTAAGCAGATAATTTCACACACTTGGAGCAAATTTTGAGAAAAACAAAGTGCTGTTTTCGTTACCTACAAAAATAAGTAGAAATGGATTAGCAAAATACAAAATTTTCTCCAATCAGTAGAGCGTGTTTAATTATTTATTTCTAAAATAAAAGCGCTCGCAGCAAAAGAATTTGCTCTTTCATTAATTCTTATACTTACTACACATTTCAACGCACATTTTGTTAAAGAACACTCAATACACTGCAATGTGGTAGCTAAATGGGCAAAACATTTCACTCATTCTTTGGTTTAGACTGATTTTAAATAAGTTTCAAATTTACGAAAATTTTTGGTTCGGTGCGACTTTGGACTCAAGGAGCTTGAAATTTTACATGTTTTCAAATTTTTATAGTCTTAATTCCATGCGCAAGTAGGGATGGCAAAAAAATGTAATAATCGATTAATTAATCATATAATTAATCACAAGCCAAAAAAATTAATTAATCGAGTTTTTAATGGCACTTTTTACAGTGAGTATTCACAAAAACACTTTTTCATAAAAATTTCTAATTATCTTGTTAATTATCCTTAAAAAAATAAAACGAGTATATTTAGCGGTGATAATTAATTATTACTAGCAAATAGCCGCCGTGCATCACTGCGCCTTAAAAGTGTTTTGTGCTGTTTGATACTCGTAATGTAAATTTCATTTATTATAACAATTTAAATTAATACAATTTTTCAAATAGGTGGAAAGCCTCCTCAAAAATATTTTCGGCAGTAAACTTTCCTAAACCTCTTCAGTTTGATACACATATTGCTATATTCAGTTTATCTTATCAATTAAACTGAATTAAAATTTTTAAACATATGGCAACCTTCAGCAAATATATTTTCGGCTGTAAGCCTTGCAATACTTACTTTGCTCGCCAGTTTACTTAAACTGCAATTTTCAAACAGGTGGAAACTATCGAATTTTTTTCTTTATATTTTTTAAGTTAGACCTCTATCAATGCATCGGTGAAAACTGCATTAAATTTCATAGACAAATAGATACAAATTCTTAAAACTGTTTATTTGGCTTCTGTTGCTCAAATGCATAATCGATTAATGAAACACAAAACCACGATGCAATTAAATCGTAAATTAGACAAAAATAATCGATTAATTTAATCAAATGATTAATCGCTGCCATCTCTATGCGAAAGCGTATAACTTGAAAATGTATGCGTACAAGTTTCTTTGCCTATTTAAGCCTAAATGCCAACGATTTATGTCTGCTTTAAGTTATATCTTCAAACGAGAAATCGGCTTAAGTGATGCGCTGGTGTCAAGCCTCTTAGTTATTGTACATATATATGTACATATATTGACGACATGTTGCCATTCGCATTTGGGATTAACGTCGACAGATGCCAATTTTCGCTGTGATTAGTTAGGCAAAAGCTCCAGAGTAACTTATGAAAGCCAGCAAAAGGCGAGTAGCGATGCGGCTTGAAGTTGTATGCATGTAGAAGTGAACTTGCTGATGCGGCAACTGGTTACAAACTAGTGCAGTTGGAAATGAAAAGAAAATTATTTTTCGATTTTTTTTCGTAAATAAAATTAGATAACTATTTATATAAATTAAAGTTTGAAAATTTTGTATAAGCTGCACCAATGAGAATTTTAACCCTTTCACGACCGTAAGCTTACAATTAAAAATATACACCTCGAAATGATTTTTTTCCCACATAAAATTTTTTTTTCTGTTCCGCTAATTTTTTCTGCTTTTGGTCAATTTTCTTACTAAAAAAAAATATTTTCTAAAAATTACTTCCATTACCGATTTTTTTAAATTTTTGTTTCTTAAAGTTTTTTTTTGAAAAAATTAGGGTTTTTTTTGGGTGATAATCAATCGTTTTGTTTTGAAAATCTTCAAACAGAGTTTATTTATATTTGCTAACCTTTGAAAAAAAGTAAGGCCACAACTGGATCAATTTTACCCACATTTTAACTAATTACTAAACTTTAGTGGTAGTTTGTAATATCACATGTGGTAATCATGACGTTCATTCACAAAGCGTTGCATAATTTTTGGCGAACTAATCGATAACAGACAAAGCGGAGACTTGCCGTTGGCGCTACCATATGGCGATATTTTCGATCGTACTGTACCGCAAAGTTTTTACAGTGATGCCTTACAGCGCTGCTGAAACTAAAAACAAATTTACATAGATGTATATGTATGTACAATAGGGTGGTTCAAAAACAGTAAAGTCGGGAATTGTAATGCTCTCACCCCCTAGGATTGTTTTATATCGGAAAAAAGTTTACCCCTATTTTTTTTATTTCGAAATCAAAAAATATTTAGTGGTCGCTCAAAGCGCTCAAAGTTTTCCATGTATTTTTATATGGGACAAATCAAATTTTTCGTAAGTATCAGCTTTCTCAGTTGAAAGGTCTGCGGCTTCTTTTCTTTTTCCAAATTCTGATTTTTCGCTGAATGGTAGACGTGGACGACCAATAATTGGAGTTGCTTTTTTTGAAGTCGCATCTATCACAATCTTCAATAGAATTCTTGAAAATCATTATTTTTCGATCAGGAAACTCTGGTTCTCTTCGGGAGGCTTTTAATAATAATACCCAATTATTTATTAAAACATTTTTTAATACTAACGACCTAATCTATTAAACCTATTTTCGTAATTTGGCAAACACAAAATTGATTTTAGATCCATCGCTTCTTCGGAATATTTGCTTAGGATTAAATGTATAATCCCCCAATGCCGACTATAAACATCTTAAAATCTTTGCAGTTATGTCAAGATAAACTTTTTGCTGTCGCAAGCCAGCACCACCTGAGGAGTCGACAAACAGAGGTGATTGGCTCGGTCGATGGCATTCCATGCAGAGCCTGTGGGGGGTATGAACTAGCAAATACGGCTACAGGATATCATCTAATGTCATCCGAACACTACCTCCACGTAGAAAGTCAGGTGCTGGCGGTGAAAGAGCACAACGATTTGACATCGAAGCAGTTGCACGTGGCATGGCACCGTGGGAGCCATCCTAGCAACGCTCTACTTCGAAATACTCGCTCCCCGATACGTGAAGAGGAACCTGTTGCACTGAAGAAGGAATAAAGAACCAAGCGTAGACCTTCCCCGTAGACAATGCGGGGCACAAAGCAAACTCCGTGCCAGCAGGTCGATTGTCGCCCACCAGCAATAAGGAAACATTGCTGCCAAGAGAGACCCTGTGCCCTCTAACACAGCGCCGTTTCTGTTGGTGACACAGGCTCAACATCTAATTTTCTCAGCTGAGACCAGAAGTGGCAAACGGCAGAAGTGCCCAGTGGACATACTTATAAGAGTTAGGTTTGAAAGCTGCATTATTGATTTGATACTTCTGACTCTAGCATAATTCACAAGGACTAAACCAAATATTCGGTAACTATTTGGAAGTACTCGGCCATTTCGCTGTAGGCTCTTTCATCTTTTGTGGCAAAATCCTCTTCAGTCGCGACTAGTCGTGAAGTGAATAGAGCGACGTAGCTTTATTCATTTCGATATCAGCCTAGAAAAAATTTAGAGGAAATTAGGTGGCCGGCATCACAAAACTCCAGCTTTACGTGACAAATTAATTTTTTTGCAGTCGGTGCCTGTGACCTGAGAAGGCGTGAGAGAGAAGGGAAGGAATGTGAGGAAACCGTACCGGCCATTACAGGGGTGGGAGAAGATATGCGAGGAACGAGGCTTAGTGTGTCCGCTGCCTATAATTGATCGTTCCTAAGAACTTTATAGAGAATTAGGACTTAAGGGAAATGTAAACATGATTATTGGTTGGTCTTTTCAGTAGGCATTCCTTGTCTTCTTTTATTACACGAGAGTACCTCGAGTTGAAGCGTTCGTATTTATTCGTTTAACATGACCAAGCTAATGGAGCCCCTGTATTTCAATTCACTGCACTACGACGATATCATTATAAAGCTAATACTGGTGATTGATTTATAGAGTATGGGTTTTCTCCGTCAAGATAGGACTTCCTTTCCCAATTTCCTACTCAGTCCAAAGTAGCTCTTGTCCTAAAGAGTGATTCTGCGGCGATGCAAATCGAAAAATTGAATTCCAGTGCATATTTAGCATATTCATTATGGTGGTCCTCAAAATATCAACATCAATTTATTAAGAACGAAGTACACGAAAATTTCAAAGCTATAAAAAAAAATTTACGGGTTTAATATTAGATTTTTTTAAATTGCAAAAATTCGAGAAAAATTTTGGCATCGGTCAGCTTTAGCTCAGTGAGATTATGAGTTTATATGAATAAGTTTCAATGATATGTAAATTTTATCGGAATATAATTTTTAGGATTTAAAAAAATAATTAAATATTTTTTTTGAAATTTTCGTGGGTGTCTTTATTTTGCACATAAAACAAATGTACCGCATACAAAATTTAGATGTTGATATTTTAAGCACACTCTAATATTCATAACATAAATTATACGACAATAACAATTTCATTGTAAAATACAAACATCTGTTTCGATCTTTGTTCAAAAATTTGAAGTATATTTTATAAAAAAAAAATCGTTTTAATCAATTTAAATGCTAAGCTGTGCGCCCGGAGTATGTCAGGATACTACCTCCTTTCCAAAACATTGTTGCAACCGGCTAAAGCAAAAGCAAATTAACAAACAAATAAATAAAACAACTTGTTTGTAGATAACTGTGTTGTGCTTCTTTGCGTATGTAAGTATATACATATGTATGTATACAGTCATGCGAGTATTTTGTTACATTTTGGTCAAGTTAAGTACAATAGACAGGACTTTGCTACTTTGAAAGTTTTCGAGATGCGTTTATTAATTAAATGGCAAGTGGTGTAAAAGGCAAAAGTGCTGCAGCAGAGAAAAGGAGCCCGAAAGGAATAAACAAGCTGCAAAGTAACAATACAATAATACCAGCAGAGGTTGAAGTAAAAGAAAAGTTTTTAATTAACAAAAATAGCAAAACAAAAAAAAAAAATAATAAAAAATTTTAAAAAGTTAAAAACATTTTTCCAAAGTTAAACTGCAATGTAGAAATATTAAAAATAGGTAATGAAAGTACATTATCGAGATAAGCAGCCGCAATAAAGGGGAAAAGTTACGAAGAACCAGATGAGCAAGGTGAAAGGCTTCGAAGGAAGATAGAGAGGGGAGTAGACAATAGCTAAATGAAATAACAATGGTGTGTATTAGGGTGATTGATTCGGTTTTTCCAAACCGGTTTGAACCGTTTTTTTTTTTAAATTAAGTCGATTTTTTTGAAATCTTAATTTTTCAAATTCCGAGTAAACCGGATTTTTATAATCGCATAAACCGGGTTTGTCACCTAGTTTATTTACATACATAGAACATAGAAGATTTTGAATAATTTTATAACTAAATACTAGACAAATTTGCACTGCAGAAAATTACTTAAAGAATTAAGGAAAACCGATTAGAAGATTACTTAACTTTGTCTAAATTAGTGAATCGACTGCATGTGGTTTAGCTGATGGGGGATTGGGCATATAGAGAGATGATTAGTGTAGTCGAGACATCTTATTCAAGTTAAAAAAAAAGTTGCGGCACTGTTTTTCCATCGGAATTATAAAATCTATGGTATTTAAGGATTTCGGCCAAAATTATTCGGAAAAATATTCAGATTTACGTGAGCTGGTGCGATTCGAAAATACCTGAAATAAGCTCTTTACATGTTTTGCTTCCGTTGATAGTATATTTAAAGATTTTTACGTAGGCTTTATAAGCTTAAGCATTTCTATCATCTGTGGTGATTTTTTTTGGAATAAAGATTTTTTAAAATTATTTTATTTATAAATAATTGGGGTTTTCTTATCCTTTAATCGGTCCACTTCACGTGAATCTCAATATTTTTCGGCATTTTTTGGCGAATATCTTTAAGTATAACAAGTTTTATAAGTCTTATGGAAAAACAGTTCCGATATTTGTGTTTTGTTTTTTTGGTATGGAGAGTGATGCACCCTAATGTTCAAAAGCACGTATGTTATGTTAAGAAATTAGTATACTACTACAATGCTTTCCCATATGTATATGATTGTACAGAAAGAGCAACTGATTTTGTAAACAAAGGGAGTAGTAATTGAAAATGGAGTAAAGGACGTTGCAAAGGTAAATCTGTGTTTTAAAGGAAACCATTTAAATAAACAAAAACAAAGTACATTAAAGAATTGTGAAATTCTATGAAATAGACATACACACGTGCGTTTAGATCTAGAAAGATCGTTTTATTTTAAGAACTTAAATGAAGTATACAAAAATTTAATTAACTTAAAGTGGATACTGTTGATACGTTTTCGCTGCTGTTGTTGTTCTGATTAGTTATTACTATTGTCATTGCTAATGTTTTATTTTCTCAATGCAAATGTTGCATCCATTAAGTAAATGTTTTTATGCGCCAATTGCTAAGAAAAGAACATACACAGGGTAAAATAAATGCAACATTAATACTAGAAAAGAAAAACGCCATAAGATTAATTTATTGCTTATTCATATTATTATATAATTGAGGCAGCTGTGAAGTTACTCCGTTCGTCCTGAGTAGGTTTGTTTTTCACACAATGCATTGTTAGCATTTTAGGTACTTAGTTTTTTGTAATGATCGGCATTTGTGTTGTATTTCGCTAAACAAATTATGTATTTATAAATTTTTTTCTTTAAACTTCATTTTGCTTTGCTGGTGTGTAGGTGTTCGTTTCCTGTACTGACTTGGCTAGTATAAAACGATTCAATGCTAAATAGAGTGCTCCGCCAAGTACAAGCTCACCAATGCCTATAAGTACGGCCAGTAGCCAACCAGGAATAGCGAGGCCAGCTGCAAAGTAAGAAAAAGAAGTAATTTATTAAATAAATCCATATGTAATTTGAAGACTTGGTTTGCAAACAAGATTTTAAAACAGAGTTGCTATACCAAGAACAGGATGTAGGAAACAGGGTTTAATTAGTTTGCATTTTATATTTTATTTTTTTTAAGGTAAAAATCAAAATTAATGCTTGCAAGAAATTTTTTTGTGCAGAAAGAGATCAGTATTTTTTTTGCTTTTTATTTTTTAGGTATTAAAAAAAGCAAACTTGAGATTTTAATGTTTTTTTTTTTTAACCTGAAAGTTCACGAAATATCTGACACAAACTCTGAAAAGTCTCGAAAAATCCTGAAAAATACAAATTATACTGAAAGTCCAAAAAAAATCTGACTATGGTGCAGGTTCTTCAGATTAACGTGCAACAGTACAAAAGCAGCCTCGGTTACTCTCCCTATTTGCCTAAGCGAAAAAGCTAAGTACAACATTTTGGTTTAAGAGCCTCGCATCGTCAGAAACAGGGTTTTCGGACTAGACTCTGATGCCTGCCAGACGGTACCAACATCAGTATTTAGCAGATAGGATCAGAATTTGCACTCTTATTAAAAAGACATATGCTCTTATTTTGTATTCTTACAATTTAGTGGCAGAGACACTGTTAACAGAGGCGAACTCTCTATAGCTGATAACGATCTACATGAAACACGTCTGCACAGTTTTTCCACCCAACCGACTTAAAAGCTATAAAAAATACTAATAAAAAGAACCTCTTGGTTTTAGGAGACTTGAGGTATGCTAGGGCTAGACTCTAACTCCCATCGTAAACTAACGCTCAAACGACACCAACTTCCGAGGTAGGTGCTTGCTTGATTTTATTTAAGCTTATGATCATACTAAAAGCAATTGTGGACACATTCCTACTATTGTTACATTTGCCACGAAGAATATGCTGGACAGTTGTTCTGAACAGGTAATGGATTGACACCCGAAGAAGGGCAAAAAAACCTCACTGCTGGGAGCCGGAGATTTGAGCACTGAAGGCAAATAAGCCTAGATAACAGGTAGCAACCTTATAAGGATGTCCTCAAAATATGTAAGACGGCCATAAAGCAACTCCAACGCGGATCTTGGCGTAACTTCTGCAACCACGGTGACTGGACATCATCGCATAGCAAAGTTCTGAGGCCATTCGTCCCTTAGGTCGCTTCATTAGACACCTCGTAAGCCATAACAGGCTGGGGTTGGCTATAATGTCCTTCCGAAGTTATAAATATCCGGGAATGGATACAATTTTTCCCGTCCAACAGTAAGCAGCAAAGGACGTACTATGCCGGATAAACATCTGAAAGTTTACATAGAGCGAGTTACTAGAAACTACGGAGAGTCTTGAAACCCGCGCCAGGAGGGCTATATGTAAAAACGGGAAATGCGACTATATGTAAAAACGGGAAATGCGAAAGTATATCATGTATGGCGTATCCTGTTCTACGAATCACCGTTTGGTGGCCAAGACTAAGCCCAGAGCCAAGATGGAACGCGTACAGCTTGTCACAAAAGCCCTTACTTTGGCCCCTACCAAAGCTGAGAAATTAATTTTTAACTTGCCAGCGGTAGACAAAAGTATGCGCAGTGAATTCTGGCCAGGAAGATGGCATACATACTACCGCTAGTCACTTGTCAAACTAGTACATGGCATATCTGG
The DNA here is from genome assembly GCF_001687245.7 of Rhagoletis zephyria. NCBI lineage: Eukaryota > Metazoa > Arthropoda > Insecta > Diptera > Tephritidae > Rhagoletis > Rhagoletis zephyria. Next base: position 2,775 of record NW_016166993.1, on the reverse strand, counting down.
GAAAATGTCGATGAAAAGCGATTATGGACCCACATGCTAAGAGATTAAGATGTATCACCAATGATTTTTGCCGCAGCTACGCAGAAGAGGAAAATGTAGAGCGTATTGAAACTATTTCTGCCAGTGTACTAAGGGTTTTTAGCTGGCTAAATTCTGCGAATATTTTTGATCTCGCGCTGAAACGGACCGCTTTTTAACCGACTTTAAAAAAGGAGGAGGTTATCAATTCGTCGGAATATTTTTTAATTTTATATTTTTTTATGTATGTTACCGCTTAACTTTGGACCACGTCAACCGATCTCGAAAATTCTTTTTGCATCGGAAAGGTAGTGTCTCAGAGATGGTCCCATACTAATCCAATCCATTTAGATCCGATCACTGGATAATGAAAAAGTTAACGGTACTCCAAAATTTTTATATGAGAATTGAAGTTGGTTTTGTTTTTTGCTTAAAAATTACTTGTTTTAATAGGTGGTTATTAGTTATTTTAAGCAAAATCATGAATATTGATGTTTTGATTGGCGAAGTTTTTTCTGGATCTACTCTTTGGGATAAAAAAAAATTAGCAATTTTATTTCGTTTTACATTTATTGGATGAATTCCAATTTTTTCTTCTTGAAAAAACTTTGAATACAGAGCTTGATGCTAAATATTGTTTCATTTCTTTAAATAACACTTGCATGAGCAGGAATAAAACTACAAAATTACTAATCTTGATTAGCGCCGATCGGAATCAGCTTTACGATCAGCTCGGCTTTCAGATTGGAACGTAAAAGTTACTGGTTAAACAAAAGCTGTTAAAATAATATTCCTCTGAACATTTTTACTATAAAAATATATACAAAAAAATTTTATTTTATTTTTTTATTACTTAGATACTTACTAAAATAGCGACGTGTAAGTGTTCTACGTCCGCGCATCACACGTCTAGTCGCTTCCGATTCCTGTGTGCAGAAGGCAAGCAATACTGGAAAAATAAAAAATGTTTAAAATGAATACAAAAATTAGAAAAAAATTTACATATCGTGCCCTAACCGTCAAAAATATATAAGCGAAACATTTTCCAAAATTTTCTTTAGGATGTAGATATGCTCCTAGAGCATCGAAATGCATTTTTACATCGAAAAGGAAATTTTGGAAAAAATGTCGCTTATGTTTTTTTCGGTGATAAGAGCTCTTCCTCCGGATCCGACATTTTTCATATAATACATTTAAAATTTTCGATGGAAAAACCCTATCGATGTTTTTTTTTGTATGAATAGTGATTACCCTAATGTACATGTGTATATGCATTTTAATGGCAAATAAAATTTATTTGAGCAAAAGCAAAAGAAAAAATGAAATTAATCTCCCCGCATATGAGTGCCATACTCTACGTCGTAAATTCTATTTTAGTTACCTAATCCGGACAGATATAAATTTTGAAACTTCATTACTGCCTGCAACTAACATTGCATAAATTTTTTCGTATTTGATTTTACATACTACTTTCTAGTTTATAATGCTTTCCCACTTGTTATTTGTTTTATATGAAATTTACATGCGAAAAAAATATAGAATACATATACATATCTACCTACATTTGTACATTGNAAAAAAAAAAATGGAACGCACAAAATATACATACCTTATGCAAAAGATAGAAACTACGCAAAAAAAAAAAATGTACGAAAAATGTAGCGGAACTCAATAAATAAAAACATTTTTGTTTGTTTTTGCAGCTAACCAAAAAGTGCAATAAAACGCCAAAACAGTTCATCATCATCAGTGTCACTATCAACGTCGGGCCCCTTCCGTGCCTACAACATCCGTTACCGTGTTGTGTAACTCGTATTTATGTATGTATGTACATATGTAGCACGACACCTACAATAAGAACAATGCGTGTACAAGCGAAGCCACATCCATGCCACAGTGAGTGCCAAAGAATATGTATGTACAGGTGATGTGGTGGTCAATATTCGTACATACTGTATTGTGGCTGGCCAACAAGCGGCCCAGGTGAATATGCGTTGCAACGCCCATAAAAATTGGCTAACTCTTTGTGTTGGCTTCCGTCGCCGCCACCTTCACCTATCGAAGGGATGCAACTGTGGTAGGTCGGGGAGTACGGGTGGTAAGCGGTTTTTCTTTTTTGAGCTTCGAATATACATATATGCACATATGTATGTTGTATGTTTGTATATATGCTTGTATGTAGTAAATTTCATAGTTCTATTTTGCTATTCTATCCGAGCATATGCAACAGGGTATTTCATTTTAATTTATGTGAAAATCAAAGCTTTGTTGTTGTCGCTTCAATCACATCACCAACACTTTAAGCCTGCATATTCACATGAATTTGAATGCATTTGCGTGGATATGAATGCACTTGTGTGTGTGTGTGCTTCTGTTTTGCTCCACTGCTAACATGTAGTACTTACTTACATACATAAGTCTTTCACTGTAGTTTTGAAATAAATGGCTATTAAATATGGAAATCTTAAAATGGACCCAAAGCTAGGGGGAAAATAAATATAGTTGTTGGTTCTTTTTTTGCTGCATACTTTTCAGTTTTCGAATTCATGTGTAGTAGTGCCATAAAATGAGACAAAAAAATGTCTAACGACTCTCTAAATTAAACAGTTCAGGTTGGGTTTGGTCGATTTCCAGGGTACTTGCCTTTAACCCAAGGCGGATATTGCTGAGTTTTTTAAGAATACTAAAACTAATGCGATGGTTACAGAAAGTGATAAATCGTAAGGAGAAACATTGCTTTCTGGCTGCATAATCTGC
>NW_016166992.1:16414-22602 GCF_001687245.7 Rhagoletis zephyria | reverse complement strand
ACTTTTCCAATTTCGAAAAGTGTAGTGCTAACTTGACACACGTACTTTTTAGTCCATTTATAAAAGCTGGATATATTAAACAAATTTTATTTTATTTTATTTTTTTTATACTTTTTAGTCTTGTCTCTATAAATTTAATAATTCACCTCTATTAATAGATTGGTGCACCCAAATGCATATACATACATATGTATGTGCATACATACCAGCCCCAATTATTTAAATTTCTTTTAAAGAAATGGTACAAATGAGATTGGTAATTTTCTTCATTATTGAAAAGGAGCTTGAACAAGTCGAACATTCAGTTGTTGTTGTTGTTGTTGTAAGGGCTACAACAACCCCGCCCAGATCGGTTAGTCCCTACACTACGCTGGACAAATATTAGAAACCCCAAGAATAGAAGATCCTGCCAATTTGAATAGACATCTTAGTTTTTCCTGTATTTGTATTTTGTTCCCCAACTTTTCTTACTTCCTGTATTATCTCCTCTCTTTGCTTAGATAAACTTTCAGCAGATTTTTCAAAATGCTCTTTATTAACCGTGCACAGTTTTTCTACCCTCTTAATCAGCTCATCTTTCTCCCTGTTTACTTTTTTAATATTGTCCACCACTCTCTTAATTTCTTTATCATTGTTTGCCAATAATGCAGCGATCTCCTTATTGTGATTACTTATTAGCTCCTCAATTTCACTTTTTTGTTCGCAAATATTTATTTTATTGCTATTCGCTATGTCGAGCATCTGCTTAAGAGCATCATCAACATTAGATATGTATGTAACACAATCATGACACATAAATCTCAGAAAGGGGCAATTAACTAAGCCTTGCAGGCAGTACTCATCTATGGCTGCACACGCTTTTTGTGTGACAATAAATTGCACAAAAAAAATTTTTTTTAAATTGTACTTTCTCCGTTTCAGAATCTGGCAAGCCTAGCCGCGAATACAAAGTTGATTTTTCCCAAATTTAAAACTTCTTTGCTTTTTAAATTACCTTAGCGAGTATCGATGGTTTAAATAATATATGAATTTATTTAACAAAAAGGTGGGCATAAGTAAGAATACCCACCGTTTCGATAGAGAAAAACGAGGAATGGGGTTTAATAGAGTTTTAAATGCTGAGCACATATGCACCAATTTTATATTGCGGAAACAAAAATTGTGGAAGATATTTAGAGTTAAAGATGAAATTTTGGATTTCGAAAACTGTTAATGGCTTAGAAACCAATTGAAAAATTAAGTTCGAAAGGTATTTTAAACATCTTTCGTTTAATATATATATTTTGTAAATACGTGTATGATATTTAATAAAAATATACGCCAAAAAAATTGTTTTTATGGATTTTTTCCAAAAAATGCGTCATTAACATGGTCCATAAATATATTTGACTCATTCCACGGTGACGGGTGTGACATTTCAACTCACTGCCTAACTCACTCACTCAATGCCTAAAAAAACTATTTCAAAAACAGTTTAATCCAAACGAGTTATATGAATTTTAATCACTGTGACGGGAGTGACGAGTACGCAAACCAAATTAACTACATCTTACTAGTATCATAGTTTTTCTGCTAATTATGTCTTCTGCTTATGGTTTTAAATAGTTCGTTGTATAGTTAAAGAAACAGTTTAAACATTTACGCCAAAGTTGCTTGCCTCTATTGGAAATTATAGATATGTTTACGGTGACCATATTTATGAGAGCCGAATACGGGACAAAAAATAATTTTGCTAATTTTTTCCACAACATCTTGATGATTTTAAAGCCCTCTTCAGTGATCCTAGATGTACTAGCCCTGAAACAGTATCCCTTTAGTAACATCACAAATTTCTCGAGATTTTTACCCCGTAAAATTTGCTAAAAAATAATAAAGTGTAATTTTAAGTAGCTAAGGCTAAAAACATAGTGCAGCGGCGAGCATCGAGCAAAGCGTCGATTTTAAACGTATGTTTCAATGGGAGAGCGCATAGTGAAAAGCAAAGCGTACATACTCGTTTGTAATTGAAGCTTTGCTCGATGCAATCTCTTCGCTTTGCTCGCCGCTCCACTCTGTTTTGACCCTAAGTCTTACCATTAATCTTTGGCAATTTTTTTTTTTGTTGACGGTGTTACGCATTTTGTTCACACAAAGTAAGTATGTTTGGCCATTTTTTTGAAAGAGAAGCAAATGAGCAGCACTTGCTAATCGCACTTTATCATACTCAATTTAATAAGTTACAAAACTGTAAACCAAATTTTTTTCTAAAGATTCTGATTAAAAAGCTTGAAATTTTGGTGAAACATTGCAGAATTAATTTTTATAGTTTTTGCACAAAGTTGGAAATTTGGTATTATATGGTTTTTGTTAGAAAAAGAGCTTTACTTTCATAAAATAAATAATAAACATTAAATAAACTAAGAAAAAATAGCCAAAACTTACAAAAATGTCGAGTCCTAATTTCTATTTTGGTCACTGTATTAATTCCTCGATTCGAATCACAGCCATTCAGATTAGAATATAATAACTGTTTATGGAGAAAATTTCGATCATATACCAACATCACCTAAAACTCGTTCATAGACATGCCATTTTAATGAGCTGTTAAGGCGTCGAAACACCGAATACGGGACACTAAAAGAAATACAGATCATTTGGCGTCCCGTATGAAATAAATAAATTACCAGGACAATGGGTCAAAAAAGAGGACTGTCCAGGGCTCGAAAGAACATTACGTGATACGTTAGACAGTATAAGCTAAATGGGACAAAGAGTACGTTCACGTATGTCATAATGCGAAATATGTGTTTTTACGTGACGAGTAGTACGATATCGTATGTGACGATTCGAGCCCTGTATAATACAGGACGGATGGTCACCGTAGATATGTTCCAAATTCAACTGTGACGGATGTGACTTGACTTTGTGACGGGTGTGACAAGTTGAGCATAAATACAAAAATACACATTATTAGACAACTAAACTATTTCTCAAAAACTTGGATTTTACGAACACAAAAAAGATTCTGCCACCTAACGACGGGATAATCCTTGATCGGACTCCTCATCTCCACTGCCTGTCTGAGTCATTGTAAAGCACGGTGTAGCGAAACAAAGGTGGCGCCGTCAGAGGTACCGCTACTTTGGTTTTGCCGATTTTGACAGTTGTGGTAACTCGTAAATAAACTTTTGTTTACAAATCAGTGGCATAGAGAAATTTGAATTATTAGTGAAAAATCGGTTTAAATCGTGTTAATTTGCAATTTGTTAGTGATTTTTCATTTGAAGAGTGTGTAAAAACTGATAAAATGAAGTGCCGTGTATTAAATTGCGACAGCCGTGAAGGTAGTACCTCGAAAGGCAGCTTTTTTCCTTTCCTCGCAACGATGCCGTGGCGAGAAAGTGGGTGGAATTCTACGGGCAAGATAAGCCATTCAATTTGGATACCAGCTTCATATGCATGCGCTGTTGTCCTTCCATGAAGTGCACCATGGTGCCCCATCTCTTTATGCATAGATGCAAGTGTAGCGCTGCGACGAATCGCTGCATTTTGTGTATATAGGGCCCGGCAAAGCCGTTCCCGAAATGCTTTTTTTATTATTATATTGACAGCATTTTATCAGAGTCATATCGCTTCTGCTCCAAGCATCCTCCTTTAGCAAGTTAACTAATCAATCCCACTCAGATGCTGGCGCAGTTTGCTGCACCAGACTTAATTGCAAAGCAATGGAGTACACTAAAACGTCTGCTGCACCAGCCTTAATTGCAAAGCAATGGAGTACACTAAAACGTTTGCTGCAGCAGCCTTAATTGCAAAGCATGGAGTGCACTAAAACGTTCACTATTCTCCAATAGATTAGATGCAAAATGCAATATTTTCGCATTGATCAAAATAAAAACGTTTTTCGCTGTAAAGTGAACTGTTTTGACAGTTTCAACTCGTTCTACTTTTGTCTCTATTCTTTGTTTACTTGTGGTACACAAATGTCAACGGCCAGGACGGCGCAATCTTGTATTCTATCATTCTTGATTGTAAAGTACCTTATTTTTATATAGTACTGCACTTTTCATGAGGCTGTTACCTGTCAAACCGTATCAGATACTGTTTTTCCATGACAATTGAAGTAATGTTTTATTTTTATCCGTGACAGCATAGCTTAGTTTTCCCATCGCTCGAGCAACCTATCCTTGTGATTAGCTTTATCATCGGTGATCAGAAACAGATATATGATACATTTCAGATTAGAGGATAAGTAACGGGAGCAGTCCATGAAGGAATTTATTAAAATTTGTCAAACTTTAAATTGTGACGGGTGTGACATGTGACGGGCGTGACCAACATAATCGGTTTTGTTTTCTAAAAGAAAAGCATATAAATACTTAAAAGCAATTCGCCCATATTCGCTTGTGTCATAGCGTTACTTTCACCAGCTTTTTTACACTGTGCAAGATGTGTTTTCCTTGAAAAATTTACTATTATTTACATTTTGTGACGGGCGTGTCATTAAAATATGTCTTGCTTCAATATATAATAAAATATTTAGTACTTGCCCGAAAAACTTGAAAATTACACTGGTGCAAAAAAGACAATAGGCTACGAAAATCAGTCTTAAAAATTTTGAAGAAAATTAACCTCTCATGTGAGTTTGTAAATGGTACAACCTAAAGTAAAAAAATATCTGATTTAGAGATAAATTTCGATATTTGGCTTTCAGTCTTGAGNGTGCAAAAAAGACAATAGGCTACGAAAATCAGTCTTAAAAATTTTGAAGAAAATTAACCTCTCATGTGAGTTTGGAAATGGTACAACCTAAAGTAAAAAAATATCTGATTTAGAGATAAATTTCGATATTTGGCTTTCAGTTTTGAAAGTTAGATTTATTTACTCCTTATTACTAGAAATAATAAACTCATATTCTTAAGTTTATTTTGTTGTTGTTGTTGTTGTAGCGGCTACAACAACCCCGCCCAGATAAGCTAATATCTCAGTCGTTGTCGTTAAGTTCCACTAACGGCAGCCCCAAGAAGCGTGCAGCCTCTATGGGGTCGGTCCATAGGGACGACGCCGTTAGGGTTGTGGGGTTTTCCGGGCATGCGAAGAGATGTTTCGAGTCGTGAGGGGTCTCTCCGCATGCCGTTTCTTTCGGTATCGATTACCGTGGAATGAGCCATTTTCTGAGATGTATATTTGATTTTCTTTTGTTTGATGTATCATATGACTACTTTATCTTTGTATTTTACTATATATTTTGCCGTTTACATTATCTCGACTGAACAATTCCGGCGATTTTGTTACAGCATTACTTTATAATCTATTTTAACAAATTTGTGATTTGTGGGGAAATGTGTTCCCTGCAAAAGGTAAACAGCCACTCTTCTTCGGCAACACAGAAAAAAGAATTCTACTTAGTGAGTGTTATAATCCCTTAGCGCGGCCGAAGGTCTAATACGCAGAAAGGTGTTCTCTGCAAGAGGTGTTCAGTCCCTCTTCTTCGGCAAACAGGAAGGAGAATTCTACTTAGTGAGGGTTATAATCCCTAAACGCGGCCGAAGGCCACCTACGCAGAAAGGTGTTCTCTGCAATAGGTGTTCAGCCCCTCTTCTTCGGCAGCACTGAAAGGAGAACTCTACTTAGTGAGGGTTATAATCCCTAAGCGCGGCCGAAGCCCGCCTACGCAGAAAGGGGTTCTCTGCAAAAGGTGTTCACCCCCTCTTCCTCGGTAGCACAGAAAAGAGAATTGTACTAAGTGAGGGTTACAATTCCTAAGCGCGGCCGAAGGCCGCCTACACAGAAAGGTATGCTCTGCAAAAGGTGTTCATTGCCTGGTTTATGTTATAAACCCTCTGCGCAGAAATAGTGTGAATGGCATAGTCGGATGNGCGGCCGAAGCCCGCCTACGCAGAAAGGGGTTCTCTGCAAAAGGTGTTCATTGCCTGGTTTATGTTATAAACCCTCTGCGCAGAAATAGTGTGAATGGCATAGTCGGAGCAGCATTGAAAAGTTTATGAAAACAAATTTTATATAAAATTTATTTACACCGAAAACTTGGATATGGACTAATGCATATCAAACGAAAGGGAAACAAATTTTCTTTATACCATCTTTTCTTCTTAATAAGGCTACTTTTGAAGAAAAAGCAGTTTAAAGGGAATTTTTTCATATATCTATATATATAATAAAATAATGTAAAAAAAATATTTTTTAAAAAC
>NW_016166992.1:6594-11743 GCF_001687245.7 Rhagoletis zephyria | reverse complement strand
AAAAGCTACAATTAATGCCGTTATAACATTTTCAATATCTCAATTCTATCGACTAGGTGTATGGTGTCAAGTTAGCACTACATACCATTTTTTCTTAAAAAACGAAAGCTACAAATTTTTTCTTTCTTTCTTTTACAACGGCATTAATTGTAGCTTTTAACTTTAAAATTTGTTGTGGAAAGAAAAAACTTGTAGCTCTCGTTTTGTAAGGAAAAATGGCATGTAGTGCTAACTTGACACCATACACCTAGTCGATAGAATTGAGATATCGAAATGTTATAACGGCATTAATTGTAGCTTTTAACTTTAAAATTTGTTGTGGAAAGAAAAAACTTGTAGCTCCGTTTTTGAAGAAAAAATGGCATGTAGTGCTAACTTGACACCATACACCTAGTCGATAGAATTGAGATATTGAAAATTAATTAATTGTAGCTTTTAACTTTAAAATTTGTTGTGGAAAGAACAAACTTGTAGCTCTCGTTTTTTAAGAAAAAATGGCATGTAGTGCTAACTTGACACCATACACCTAGTCGATAGAATTGAGATATTGAAAATGTTATAACGGCATTAATTGTAGCTTTTAACTTTAAAATTTGTTGTGGAAAGAAAAAACTTGTAGCTCTCGTTTTGTAAGAAAAAATGGCATGTAGTGCTAACTTGACACCATACACCTAGTCGATAGAATTGAGATATCGAATATGTTATAACGGCATTAATTGTAGCTTTTAACTTTAAAATTTGTTGTGGAAAGAAAAAATTTGTAGCTTTCGTTTTTCTGGAAAAAATTGAGGTGACCCTTTTTCGGACAAAATTCGCTTTCGTCAGGTTATTTAAGACGGCAATGGGTATATGCCTTCTGTCGACCAAAGAACCAAACATGAACTTGAGTTGCTGGCGAAAACGTTGGGCCAAATATTTCAATAAAAAAATTAATTTTGTGCGGGACCAAGTTCGCCGGGTCTGCTAGTTTTTTATAAAAACCAATTTTTATCACAAATTTGAAACGCAAGATACAAGGACCACACCAAAAGAAAGGTGTATTAATTGCCCTTAAAACTGTATATTAACTTTTACAAACGCTTCACTAGTTTANTTGCTGGCGAAAACGTTGGGCCAAATATTTCAATAAAAAAATTAATTTTGTGCGGGACCAAGTTCGCCGGGTCTGCTAGTTTTTTATAAAAACCAATTTTTATCACAAATTTGAAACGCAAGATACAAGGACCACACCAAAAATATTAACTTTTACAAACGCTTCACTAGTTTTTGAGATATTACGGTTTTTCAAAAAGCAAATTTCGATCTTTGACCTTCGAAATTCGCTTAGTTTTAATTTCCGCAAGTAAATTTAAGTACCGTTATAATCAGCACAAAAAGCTCTGTTGACTCCTATTTTGTTTAGTTTTTTTTCTGGCGAAACGGTGGGTATTCTTTACTTGTTCCAAAAGGTGCTTATAATGAATGAAAAAACACTCTTACCAGCTCAGCCATATTGAATTCTTCCTGACCATTATCAATTTGAGCATTTTCCGTTTGTATAAGTTGGCAATTGCCTCCATTCTCCCAATCCCCTTCAAGATAATATGTGATTGGTTGTTGCTCGCTCGGATCCAAGTAATGAGTTGTTGACGTCACCATTTGTTGCGATATTGTAGAAGATGTAGCTGGCGTTGCTGACCCCGCCATATTGCAAGTGTTGGAAAAAAGTTCAACATATTTTGCCAAGTCACTTTTAGGCATTCCAAAATTTTCTGCATCATCCTTGTTTAATTTATTTTTTGGTTTGCGTCCTCGTTTTTTGGGTGGTCCCTTTTCAACAAAGGGTTTTTTTTGCTTTCGTTGCCGCTTTTTCTTCGCTGCCTGCTGCTCAGAGGAATCAATCAAAACTGGGACGCCAGCGTCATAGTTACTGATTTCATTGTTGTTAATATTATCAAGCACATTAGTAGCCTGCAAGGTCTCAGACTGATGATTGTCTACAAGTACTTGTGATATCAAACGTGAAAGCATTTCGTCTTCCTGTTTATCGTTATTTTCATGAATTGTTTCTATGGTATTTAATGTCTCGACAGACATTTGTAAATCCATACTTTTGTTAGTTGAGCTAGACTTTTCTTTGATAGGCAAATCTTCTAACATACTAGAGCTATTTGAACGATTGCGCAATAATCCTTCAACACGACTACCAAATAATCGTTGGGAGGCATCAAGTCCGCCTAAATCAATAGAAATTTCCATTTTTTCTGAACCCTTCACAACTTGAGGTATTAATATAGATAAGGAAAGAGGTGCTTCCTGCTCCTTCGCTTCATTTCGGTTTTCCACAATTTCAGAATGGCGGACCAATGCGGAAGCAGACTTTCGTTTACGTGACTTTCGACAGGATTTGTGTGTAGCTAAAAACTCGTCTCCACTGGACTCCAAAAGAGACATAGAAGGCGATGATACATTCATTTCTGGATAACCTGAAATGGAGTCCTGTACGCAATCCTTGCACTTTTCTAAAAGCTCTTTTATGTTTACAAGGGACGAGACTGCATCGAATGCTGGCAATTGTACCACAGGACTAGACCGTAGCTGAAAAAACAACTGATTACGGCGTTCTAATTTGACGCCCTCGCTATCTTGTTTCAATTCAGGGTAATACTGGTATAATTGATCTTCTAGGCGTTTTAAATCGTCTACTTCTGCCATAATTAAATACAATGATTAAAACTAATGACGATATATTTATACCCGACAATAAAAAAATAAAATTTGGCAACTGACCAAATTACACGATTATAACGGACTTTAGGTACAAATGGCGCACATGACGCGCGATTCCCCCTACAGTTGACATTACAGTTACCGTCTAGTAATCGGTACCCAAGTGACATATGAGGTCTGTTCGTTGAGTGCACTTGCATGAACGAAAGACACAAGATCNTTATAACGGACTTTAGGTACAAATGGCGCACATGACGCGCGATTCCCCCTGCAGTTGACATTACAGTTACCGTCTAGTAATCGGTACCCAAGTGACATAGAAGGTCTGTTCGTTGAGTGCACTAGCATGAACGCAAGACACAAGATCACGTAAGAACAAGAGAGTGAAAAAAGTCGATTTTTTTAGCGGGTTCTACGCCATCTTGTTTCACTGGAAAACGAGCGAAAAGTAAACAAAGCAAAGAAAACAACGAAAACCAAAATTAGCCAAAATTATTGCCAGCTACTTTAAACGCATAATTTAGGTAAAATGATGCAATAAAATGCTTGAAAATGTGTTGTCATGTTGAATTAACTTTTCTTTACTTATATAAAAATTTTACACTTGGTGCTTGTGATGTAAACAAACGCTCAGCTGACGAACCCGCTTTCGCAAACTTTTTTCTCAAAACCAGTTACAAATAAAACGTCGCGTTCTTACGTGATCTCGTATTTTTGGTTCATGGTGCACTAGGTACAATAGTATAACCGTCCGTCTTCAAGAGCTTGCAAATCTCGCCATTTTTTACTATTTTTCTCACAAGCGAGATGGAAGTGGGACTCATGAAACGTCGCAAAGTTGTTACAAATGTCGCATTTGTATCAAAATTTGCCACCCNGAACCCGCTTTCGCAAACTTTTTTCTCAAAACCAGTTACAAATAAAACGTCGCGTTCTTACGTGATCTTGTATTTTTGGTTCATGGTGCACTAGGTACAATAGTATAACCGTCCGTCTTCAAGAGCTTGCAAATCTCGCCATTTTTTACTATTTTTCTCACAAGCGAGATGGAAGTGGGACTCATGAAACGTCGCAAAGTTGTTACAAATGTCGCATTTGTATCAAAATTTGCCACCCTGCGACACAGCTGATTACTTTTGTATGGAAACTTTCTTGCGGCAAAATTGCGACATTGCCTTAATATTTGAACTGGCATTCATCGCAAAGTCAAATTCGCGAAACACACGTTTTTTTAATTTTCTTTAAATACTTCAAAAAAAAGTGTATCAGTTAAGACTGCTGTGAAATATAATTGTAAACACTTTTCTTTTTCTCTCACGCGCGGAAATTTTTTAAAATATTACATTTGCAATCCGGAGTTAGGGTTGCCAGATTTTGAAACGGAGAAAGGAGTACATTTATATTTTCGATAGAAAAAAAGCAGTACAAGACGTAAAAAAGGAGTACAATTTTTTTTTTAATTTGTTGTGCAATTTATTGTTACAAATTACCATTAATTAGGTACAAATAAACAAAGATATTTTAGAAATCTTTTTCAAAGCAACAATAAATGTTAAAAATAAATAACTAAATGAGTTGGCTTTCCAATAAGGGTGGTCGTTAAAGAGATGGTGATCAAAGGGGGAGTTGGCGTGGCACCCAATTGTGATATTTCTAAGGCGTCCCTACCCTGCAGTGAAAAGCCAAACCAGTTAGAAAAAATACTATTTCATTAACTAGTATGTGCCTACCAGTTCGACAATTTCGAAGAACTTAGGCGATTAGCGACATCTGCCTTTGAATTGCCAAAGCCAAAAATAAAACGCAATTAATTGCTTTTCTTATAAATGTCGGCTGTGGCGTCACGTGAATACTACTGGTTCTGGTTCTGAAATCGCAGGTCGAGGCCGCTTGGAGGTGGGTTAAGATTTCTAAAGTTAAATAAATTTTTAAAAAATAAAAATAAAATAAAAAATAGNTAAATAACAAATTTGAAAATCTAATTGCGTTGCAAAAAAACATTTAGGAACAAATGTAAAAACAAAGAAATTAAACAAAAATATAAGCGTATGCAATTAAAAAATTACAATAAACAGCATAAACAAAAAAATAAATTTTTAAAAAATAAAAATAAAATAAAAAATAGAAAATAAACAAATTTTACCTGCGCCAGGATTTGAACCTGGGACCTCAGGCTTACCACGTGAGTGCTCTTCTCTGTCGGCCATTGTGACTGCTGGAGCGTCGCGAGCAAAAAGGCACACTTATGCTTTTCACGGGGCATGAATTGGCACTGCCAATTTGGCAGACTATCTCATCAACTGGTATGATGCTACTAGTATTTATACTAGTAGATGCTGATGCATAGCCTGACAATTGACATCTCGTAGGACATCGCAATGTTAAAAATACCAGTCGCTAACATTGAAAAAGGATAGAACGTGAACTAGTTCGGCTGAAA
>NW_016166992.1:6118-6562 GCF_001687245.7 Rhagoletis zephyria | reverse complement strand
CTTATGCTTTTCACGGGGCATGAATTGGCAGACTATCTTATCAACTGGTATGATGCTACTAGTATTTATACTAGTAGATGCTGATGCATAGCCTGACAATTGGCATCTCGTAGGACATCGCAATGTTCAAAATACCAGTCGCTAACATTGAAAAAGGATAGAACGTGAACTAGTTCGGCTGAAACGCAAACCGGTAGAATTCTAGTTCACAACTAGTAGCTTTCCCTGCAGGGTAGGGACCCATAGGGGGCCTAGTTGGTCAGGGGTGCCACGCCCACTCCCCCTTCGCTCACCACCTCTTCTATGATCGCCCTTATAGGAAATTTTCCCCAACTAAATTCTACAAAAGAATTCCAAACTCTTTCTGAATATATGGCCAGTTTTTTAATTTAAGCCTTATAATTAATTTAATATTTTTCTGATTTTTATACCCGAGCGCTCTGC
>NW_016166992.1:0-2508 GCF_001687245.7 Rhagoletis zephyria | reverse complement strand
TTTTTTTATTTATTGGGCACGTTTTCTGTATTTGCATTTAATTTGAGCGCAATTTCTGATGAAAAGAAACAAATCTAGGAAAAGAAATAACAATTATTAGGAATTGGTAATTAAGTTAAATAATTACAATTTTTCAGAAGCAAAATCGAAAGGCGCCATATAAAAAATGCACGCAAAGAATAAATGTCTGGCAACACCAGCAAAGTTTTGAGACGATTTTGCGACGACTGCTAGAGAGGGGTGCTCACAGTTTGATGCTAAAGATGTCTAAAAATGTAGACGTCTACATTTTCAGACACAATTTGGAACGAACTGTGAACACCCCAAATACCATGGAAAAGCGATAATCGAATAATAGTCTCTACTACTATAGAATCTACTACCAGTCGACACTCGCAATAGGGGTGAAAATATCACCAGCCTTGCTGGCTAAATTTGTATTTGCCACCAAAATAAACAATGTTGCTACTCTGAAGAATTCTGCGAAATGAGAAAATAGCTGTCAAGCAAGAAAACTGACAGTTGAAAGCAAGTGAGAGCTCGCAAACCAAGGCGCATCAATACAAGGTGGTGTTGATTGATCAGCTGATTGGATATTTTTGTCTCTACACTAGTACAGGAGAATGTCATCCAAGACGAAGCGGCGCAACTTTAGGATGTCAACAAAAGAAAATGATGAAAATTATCTCCTATTCCCTTTCGTTTTGACATCCTCCTGTACCAGAAAGCAGTAACAAAATACACGGGACTTTTACTTATATGCAATCACCACCACCTTGTATGGATGCGCCTTGTCGTAAACCGTTCGGTATGCGAGAAAAAGTATTTTGGAAAATACTGCGGCAACGCGAGGCGAACAACAAGAAAATGGCAGAATGTTCGAGGAATGACGTAGAATATTCGAGAGCGAGAAACGTCAAGTTGATGAATACTGCGAACAGCGAGAGAATGTGCGATAGACAACAGAACGTTCTAGAGTCGCCATGAGTTCGAGCGCAGGTATATAAGATCGCTGCTACAGCAAGCTACAAGTCAGTCAGTTGCGAAACAGCAAGCTACGAACAAGTTGTGAACAATGTTGCCGTTTTAGCCCTTTGGTGGCAAGATTTAGCTACCACATACTTTTTTTGGATACATAAATTTAAAATTGCCCCTAGCCCTTTGGAGAATTTATTCATACTTGGCATGAAAAATTTGCTTAATGTGATCTCATTTATTTCATTTATGTAAGAGATGAATTTTTAAATTAAAAAAGGCTCATATATATATACATATATGTATTGTATGTTCCTTACGTTTTTATATATGCTTAATTTGTTAAGTGGACTGTGAGAAATTAGTATGATTTTTATTGTGTTAAGTATGTCCAATCATTTGTTATTTTTACTCAGTCAGTCCTTTGTAATAGTCATTCAGTCTGTCGTTTGTAATAGTCATTCAGTCGGTCTTGTAATAGCTTAAGTTTTGGATTTGCTAAATAAATTTACAACCCTGTGTTCTACTTTCGCTTTGCTCTGTTTCGCGATCCCGCTAATTGAATTGCCATATAAATTCGGGCAACGGCACAAATTTTCATCCATCACGCGAGCAAACCGAGGGTAGAACACTGGAAAATAAACTTGCGCAAGTGCGCATGTTAAACCAAAATCTCGGTGTCGTGATACGTTTTATTTTCCATTTTACTTGTTCGTCGCCGAAGTATACACGCTAATTTGCCGCCATTTCGTCATCGAGTGTGCTAATTTGCCGCCATTTAGTCATTCGCAATTTCACAAGAAAGCGACTGCCGACTTTGTGCCAATTTTAACTGGCAGTATTTGAAGCGAGGGATCACATTTGTCATAGCACACAAATTTGCCGTTTGATCATCAAATTATAAGGACTTTGGAATGGAGCGTTCGGCTGTACGTCGGAGTAAGCGCAATCAGCCAGAAGGCCTAGTGCCTGCCATTCAATCGCCAGGCAGCTTAGCGAAGATTGCCGCCACGTCCGCTAAAGCTGCCGAACACCATAGCGCTCCATCGCCCAGTGCCATGAAACTTAGTGGGCCGGGCACTCAGCCGTCCAGTGCTCCACCAACCAATGCCTCGACATTCAGCGCCTCGCAGTCTAGCGCTCCGCCGNAATCGTCAGGCAGCTTAGCGAAGATTGCCGCCACGTCCGCTAAAGCTGCCGAACACCATAGCGCTCCATCGCCCAGTGCCATGAAACTTAGTGGGCCGGGCACTCAGCCGTCCAGTGCTCCGCCAACCAATGCTTCGGCATTCAGCACCTCGCAGTCTAGCGCTTCGACATTCATCGCTCCGCATTCTAGCGCTCCGCCGTCCAGTGGTTCCACATTCATCGCCCCGGAGTCTAGCGCTCCGCCGCCCAGTGCCATGAAACTTAGTGGGCCGGGCACTCCGCCGTCCAGCGCTCCACCAATTAATGCCTCAGCATTTAGCGTCTCGCCAGCTAGCGCCCTTCCATCCTGCGTTATGCCACCTCCTGCGCCAGCGTATAGCGCTC
>NW_016166991.1:21210-22602 GCF_001687245.7 Rhagoletis zephyria | reverse complement strand
ACCTTAGCATGACCTCGAGATGACTTTGAAGAATCAAGAGATCCCTATATTAGGATTCAGCGAGACGAAAAACCTATGTATATGAATTTTTAGCTTTATTCAATAAATTTTCCCCTATTTGACCTTCAAATGACCTCGAACCGGTCATTATAGAGGTAAAAGGACCTCGGATTCGGGTTCAGCGAGTCGAAAACTCCATATGTATGAATTGTCAGGTTTATTCAATGAATTTTTCCCTACTTGACCTTCAACTGACCACGAACCTGACGTGATAGAGACTAACGGACTTCGGATTCGCATTCAACATGTCGAATAACATAGGGATATATTGGTTTGGTTTAATATGCATAAACTTTTTTTTTTTTGTAAACCTGTGTAATTTTACAAATGTATTAGGACTTCAAATTAGTGTTTTAATAAAGTATTGGTTAAATAAATTATTATTGTAAATTATTATTTTAACAGACTATAAAAATATTTATATTTGGTAACTCTTAGACTTTCCTTTATTTTTAACGAATGACAGATGTAAACAAAATAAAAAAATAACTGTAATTTTACAAATTTCAATCAAATGGGCGTTCTTTACAAACAAATATAGTTAGGGATCGAATTGCGCATATTTTTTTTGCAATACCAAGTGCCTTCAAGAAGTGTTAAACCACTAAATAGCTTAAAAAACGCTTTCAAAAATTCGAAACGAGAGTGAAGTGCAGTGTTGTGATCGAAATTGCAGGCAAAATTTGTGCATCTGTAATTAATGTTTTATACGAAGAAATGTTGCCCCTTGTAATCAAAAATAAGCAAACCAAAGACCCCCGCTTCCCACTGGTGGTTACATAATACTTGAATAGCCCCTTAATAACCTTTTGCTTGTTAGTTAAGCAGACATATCTGAGTAGATTTGCTTCATCATTCTTAGCTATCTGATGTGCATTTTTATTGTTATCTGTTGCAAACAAACATTTTGGGAACTAAATAGGTTTTAAAATCTGTAAACACCGGCGGGATTATTTCTGTATTTATATGGAATAGTAGCTTATATCGAAAGGCTGGCTTTACTATAATGCGGCATTCCCTTTATGCTATAAACGACAAGTAATTTCTTGATGGGACTTAATAAGAATATCGACTTGCTAGTATCGGAACTATTTCTTGCACGTTTATTTGCCAACATTTCTTCAACGGCTCGGTGCCAGTGAGTCATTAGCAATCGTATGCTGCGAATGCCGCATTATACTAATGCCAACTTTTCGACATAAGCTACTATTCCATATGAACACAGATTTTTAACAGTTTGCAGTTTGTGCAATATTAATCAAAATTGCTTTTATTTATCTATATGTTAATACGCTAACGAAATCCCATACAAATCTATTCCTCCCTACTGCT
>NW_016166991.1:0-18794 GCF_001687245.7 Rhagoletis zephyria | reverse complement strand
GGTCCGATTCTTCCGGTTCCGACAAATGATTAATACATTATAAAAATACACCCACCTACCAAATTTGATCCGGATATCTCGAAAACTGAGAGACTAGATTGCATACAAACAGACAGACAGACGGACATGGCTAAATCAACTCAGCTCGACGTTCTGATCATATAAGTATACATTTTAATGGGTCTATCTCTTTTTGTTCTGGTACTTACAAACATCGGACCAAAGTTATAATACCATTTCATGCTCATGAAAGGTATAAAAATGACGAATAGAAGGGGACCTAATATGCTTCCCTGGGGAATGCTAGAAGATGCAATGAAAGGACGAGAAGAAGCATTATCAACCACCACTGCACATTTGCGCGACGATAGGTATGATTTTATCCAAGACAGAAAAACGGAGTGAAAACCTAAACTTACTAATTTGGATACTAAAATTGAATGTCTTAAATACTTTGTCGAATGCCTTAGAAAAGTCTGTATAAACTGCATCAACATGATTATGATTATTAAAAGCGGACAAAGAAAATTCAGAGAAAACCGCAAGGTTCGTCACAGTAAACCTAGCAATCATAAAGCCATGCTTCTTCTTCTTCTTTATTGGTGCTGTAACCGCCTAAGCGATTTTGACCGAGTCCAAAACAGCACGCCAGTCATTTCTCTTCTGTGCTAACTGACGCCAATTGAAAGCCATGCTGGTTAGTTGAAATTAATCGCTTAGTCGCAAAATACAACTTTTGCTTAACAATGGATTCAAACAATTTCGAAACCGTTCTCAATTTGGAAATTGGCCGATAGTTGGCAACGTTATTCTTGTTACCACTTTTGAAAATAGGAGTGATACAAGTGACCTTCCAGGGATCAATTAAAAACACCACACTCCAGTGACTTGTTAAAAATTAATAAGAGCGGGTACGCAAATGCGGAACAATTCTTTAAGAGGTAAGTGGAGAATCCATCTGCGTCAGTCTGGGAGGAGGATTTGATATGCAAAATGCCTTCAACAACATCCATCGAGCGTTGAGGTGAGTGCTCCAAAATTAAGTGGGGATTCGATACTATTCTCCGACATAAGGTCATTAATTAGAACCGAGTAAGGTTCAAAGTTAGAGCTAAAGAAGTCATCGAAAGGGTTAGCCGCCTCCGAAGAGGAGTACGCATGGTTTTCATTATGGAAAACCTCCGACGGAATGCTATAGCACGATTTCTTGGAGTTAACATAACGCCAGAAGGCCTTGGGATTCGATTTTATGTCGGCTTCAAATTTAAGAATATACCTTCTGTGTAGGGTTTTACTAAGGGCTTTGAACTCACTCGAATAACGCCGGTATTCATCCCTATGAAATACGGAATTTGTTAGCTTAAATTTTTTAAAAAATTTGTTTCTGAAATTCTAAATTTTTTTCAACTTTTCGGTATACTACGGAATTTTGTAACAACTCTTTTTAACTTGCGGAATATTATTCATGCAAATATCATTTATCTTAAGTTTAAAAGCATTAAAACATTCATTTACATTAGCGCCACAGAATATGGAGTCCCTATGTATTAACGATAACACTATGTAACAAGGTTTTTGTCCCTGGGTTGTAATTGTTATTTCCTAGTCAGTTAGGTCCCAAAAGTATAGAAAACAGCTATTGTCGCAAGATAACTTTGCTTTTGTGACCATACCATACCATAGAACTACGACAATGTCAAGAAAGTGCTGAACGCATTGAAGTATGAGCAATATGGCTGGGAAGTGATCGGAGATTTCAAAATAGTGACATTCTTAATGGGCCTGCAAGGCGGTTACACCAAGTTTCCTTGCTTTCTATGCCTGTGGGACAGCAGAAACGACAGTGCACACCACAGTAAGCGTGAATGGCCACAACGAACTGAATTCACAGTGGGGAGGAACAACGTCAAGTGGGAGCCCTTGGTGGACCCCCAGAAGGTACTGATGCCACCACTCCACATCAAACTGGGTCTTATAAAGCAATTCGTCAAAGCTCTCGACAAAAATTCTTCAGCGTTCAAGTACCTACAAGACTTGTTCCCTAAGCTCTCTGAGGCGAAAGTTACAGCCGGTATCTTCGTTGGACCACAAATAAAGAAAATCTTCGAGTCTGAGGAATTCCCCAAGAAGCTCACTCGTGTTGAGAAAGCTGCTTGGATGAGTTTTATGTCAGTGGTACAGGGATTCCTAGGCAATCACAAAGCCGCAAACTACGTGGAGCTGNTGGGAGCATATTCAGAGGAGCAAGGCGAGCGCTTCCATCAGGATATAATGGAATTTGAGCGGCGATACCAAGGACAATACAATGAGAACATGATGGGAGATTACATTTGGGGATTGATTAGAGAAAGTGACTCGCAGTTTAAACGCAAATGTCGAAAAACCACCCGCTTCTGATTTACTTTTATGTTTTTGGTTTTCTGAAGTTTTAATAAAATTTAGTTTTGATTTATATGTGCTGTTCTGTATGATTTTCTCTGTAGTGAAAGACTCAAACACGTTTTTCTCATAATTTTAGCATATTTTAATGAATCACATTGTCCTGGTCACAAAAGCAAAGTTTCCGAGGAATATTAGGTGGTTTCCATACTTTTAAGGCATAACAGACTAGGAAATAACAATTACATCCCATGGACTGAGAAATTTTTTTTTTTGTTACTTAGTGTAATTCATTATTCACTGCGTCAAAACTACAATTTTTATAACAGAAATTAGTGGATTAGGTATCCGAGTGAATCTGTTTAAAATCATAAAATTCCAACTGCAGAACGAGTGGAACATGATGTAGACCATGGCCCGATAGAGGATTAAGGCATTCTCGCAGTGAGAAATTCATGTTATCGCTAATACAAATAAGGTCTACAATTCTAGCAAGTTTGTTTAGAAAGTAATTTATCTGCATAAAATTAAGACTTAAAACTTAACTTAAGGACGAGCACACCTAAAAGTTAAACATTCTAAAAATAGAATTATTAGCAAAAACCAACAATACCAACAACCACATGATCAAGTGAATTGCAGCGGAATAGCTGCGCTTGATTGTGTTGGCATAACAAAAATGAAAATAGTGGAAAAAAGCAAACGATAATTTACAAGGCGTACTTAGCACGGTGCATAGGCAACTGGCTGAGTCAGTGGGATCGTCGGTTCGAATCCTACTGAAAGAAGTCTGATGAGGAAATGTGGTGATTTCCGAAATAGCTATCACTTCTACCATTTTTTCAAATTATTGTTGCTTTTCCACAATAAATTTTCTTTAAAAAACGGCCTCGAGCTCAATAAAAATTGTTGAATATAATTGTTATAAGGCCAAAAATAACAAAAACAAATTAAGACTTAAAGTGTTATCAACTAAATAAGATTCAGAAAAGCTATTTATCTTCTTAGGAATCAGGGCAACATTATTATGGATATTGGTCCATGTAACATTATCTAAGTTAAAATCGCCAAGAATACAAAAATTACATAGTGGCCGCTTAGATACTAAGTCTGCAATATTATCTACGTGGGCTTTGTAAAGTAAGTCATCGCTAGTAGGTGGGATATAAGACGCACAAATAATAAGTTTAGAGATACCAATAACAGATACACAAAGCTGGTCCAGAAGGGAATTTCCATTTTCAAGCGGCAGCACTGATGAACGAAATTTCCGGTGGACAGCGATGAGAATTCCCCCTCCTCTGGAAAGTCCTGTTTTCGACATATCGCGATCTTTTCGGTACACATTGTAGCTGTTAGGATCGAGGAATTCGCTGTCGCAGAAGTCCACATTAAGCCAGGTCTCGATAATTACAAAGACGTCATATTCCAATTGTGCACTTTCATCAAAGAGAAGCTTAGACTTTGTCCTTATGCCGGAAGCATTTTGAAAATAAATATTAATATGTTTGGAGTGATTCCCGTAATATGAGGCTGCATTTATGATTCTTGCTGGGGCGCACCAACTCTGGGAAAAAACTGGAAAGGTGGAATTTTGACATTGGCTGGCCAAATATTCGCATTCAGCAGCTTATTATAACACCATTCGGACACTCCCAGCTTAAAGTTGACTCTTGCAAGATCGCGCACGTTAGTATCTTTCTTTATAAGCATAAAACATACCAGAAACTTTTAATCGATAGCGGCGTGTTTAGAGACGTATTCCAAGATGTCATCAGTGGTCACACTGTTCGCGAAGGAAGAAATATGCAACCACGTCATTTTCGAAACTACACTTAATTCCTTATTGCTATTATACCCATTAATTAAGGGTTGGTTTAGCTTACGGCGATTATTGTTGGGATCACTTTTCGTTGGGGTTTTTATTTGTAACTTCCACATTCGGAACAGACTGAATAGGTGGCGAAACAGGCGAAAGCGCCACAGCAATTGCATAAGACATAGTATGAGTAGTCTGAGAATGCAGAGACAAAGCAGGCAGAGAAAGCACAGGGGGAGCAGCAGAGCTGGGCGTTGTCATCACACTAGTTGTTTTAGCGTTAGCATCCCGTAAAGGCGATGAGACTGATGTGCACTCAGCGGGATTGGGAAAAGATGTTGTTTTGGTAGCTACTGCATTATTGAGAGCAGCGCCGGCAGATACAGCAGCTCCACTGAGCGACGTGGGAGCAGACGAAGAACTAAATTACGTCGTCTTATTCGCTGCTTCAGTGATAGCAGCTTCAGTGTTCGTAGCAGCGGCAACCGGACACGAAACAGCAGGTGAGGAAGAATACGCAACTGGAGGCAGAGAACAAGAAATACGAAGAGATTTTATTTCCGATGTAAGTAACGATATGCTAGCATCTCTATTATTGAGTTTAGTCTGCAGTGAGCATGCAGGGCATCGAACTTTTGCATTAGCTGGTTCTTATCATCGTGCAATGCATTCACCAAAGATAATACGTGGGCATTCTCACTTCTACTTCTACTTCTCACTTTAAAAACTGCAAGCAAGGTAATTTGCAGCTTGTTATTGAGTTCGTTTGAACTTCCGACTGTATTGCTTTTTTGAGAGTCAGACGAGACTAAGTTAACAACTTTCTCAGCCGAGGCTGCGGATGGTGTAGACAAGCGATTCGATTTGTGGCACTCATCCAGGCAAAGTTTGCAAAAGAACGGCTTGTCAGCCGAAAGTAGAAAATCAAGATCAGCCGGCAAAACACCAACACAGTCTAAATGAAAAAACTCCTTGCATCCCGCACACAGCACCTTTGATTGGGCGCGATCAACCTTTTGACCGCACAAGCAAGGCGTATTAATTATTAGAATTTTATCGAACAATTTTATTGTGAATAAATCACTAAGTTAGGAGTCACTGTCTCAATAAAAGCACCATACCAGCACCAATAAATAAAAGATACTTGGAATATTAGTAAATTAGCGCACTAAGCGGAGCGATTAGAAAACACGTCCGAACTGTGACACGGCTTTATAACTGCCTTTTTAAGAAATGTATAAATTTATTCGGTCTCACCGTTGTTGTCTAGAAAAAAGAAGTCTGATGAGGAGATGAAGTGATCTTTGAAATAGCTGCTTTAACTCCTACCGCCTACACTACGTAAATAAAAGACAATGTTTCTTAACGTCGCTGTTTTTCATTTAAACAAGATTATCTGAACATACCCTTGCTAGCAAAGTTGGTTATAATTTTTTCCAATATTCGCAATGTTTTTCATGTTAAATATTTTTAGCAAATTTTATATTAAATTTGGCTTGCGTTTTCACAAACACCATATAAATGCAAGTTTCAAACTTTACTCAAAATTTCTAAAAAATTCGAGTATGTATGCAGTTGTAATATGCTAATGTGCAAATTTTTATTTTATTTTATGTTATTTATTTTTTTTGTACTTCAAACGACGATATGAACATATGTATGTACATACAGTGACTCAAAAAAATGACCACGTGTTGATTTTTTTTAAATAATCGTAATGTTTTTCGAGCTTCATTTTTTTGCTATTGTTTCAATAAAAATAGCGTCCACGCTTTAACGAAACCATATAGACACAGATTTAAACTTTATTCAACAATGTTTCATCAAAATTTCAACTTTTTAATCTGAATCTTTACAACATTTTTGGATTTGTAGTCTTAAAGCTCATGCAATTTTAGTGCAATGAAGTGCAAGTTTCAACCGGCTGAAAAATTTCGTTGATTTTTGAGAATTTTTTCTGTGACGGCTTTTTGCACCTTTTTCCATATAAGCATGAATTCCTTATGAAATAAAATGCTGGAGACGGTTAGCAAAACAATTTCAAAAAAGCAACGCCAGCTTTTGTAAATTGCACGTAATAATAATAAATTGGCGCTTACACCTATGTTAGTCTTTGGCCGAGCTTCTCCTCCGATTTGTAGCGTGCGCCTTTGTTGTCACATAAATGGGAGGGACCTACAGTCTTACGCCGACGCTGAACGGCGATTAAATTTTTATGATGAGCTGTTTTTTTTTATTAAAGACACTAAGATTTCAAAATATTTTCACTAAAAGTTTATTAACCTAAATGTAAAGTTTTTCTTTTCAAGATAAGATATGAATTGTTTTTAAGATGTAAGTGTAAGATTTAAAATGTAAACTGTTTTATATATAATCCCAAATTAATGATATAAAATCTCCTCTTCCCAAAAACTTAAATTGGGTAACGCCGCTTCGAATTTTTACAATTGAGCAATCGTCAAAAATCTGCCCTTTTATCAAAAAGTTGTTTTCCAGGGTGTCTTTGAACTAATTATATTGAATGATTGGTACTGAATTAAAGAATGCACACACATAAAAGATTGCAGCCTTTTCAATACTCATTCAGAGTTAAACCTTTTTTTTTGATTTGGCATTGGTGTTTTCAATTTTGCTATGAATATGTTGATGTGTGAATTCATAACTGCTTTGAGTGAATGGAAAATTTAAAAATTATAAACCTCAATCTTAAGCGAAGAATAAGTAATGAAAACTGAATAGAAAAAAATTGTTGATTTAAAATTGAAAATGATTTCACACTTACACAGCTCCGATATCTACACATATACATTCGTCACAATAAAATGTTGAAGCCCCTTTTTTGAGGGCACCAATATATCTCCTAAACCAACTACGCTGGGGAACTGAAACTTGGCAAGGATGCATAAATTGTAAATACCCTACTTATGGCGAAAACTGGGAGCTATTGGAAAAGGGGGTGTGGTATCTCCCATACAAACTGAATTTCTCATATCGCCTATCTCTGGAACCGCCCTATGCTAATATCCTATATTTTAAGCAGCCGCATATGTTATCAATACCGTACTTTCAGCGAAAAGTGGCAGGTATTGGAAAATGGGGCGTGACACCTCCCATACAAACTGAAGTTCTCATATCGCTTATCGCTAGAACCGCTTAAGCCAACGTACTGAAATTTGGCACAGCTATGTACATATCGTCGTTTAAAATATAAAAGCGTGTATCGTCATTCTGCGAAACCGCGTAACTGACATTTGCTGCAAAAAAATGGATTTGCTCACACAAGCTCTTGGCTCAATCCTTATCCATTCGTCCTGAAATATACTAGCCAGAAATGCGATTACTTTATAAAAAAGGGAGCAATTTTAAAATATAAGTGTTTTTACTCTCTAGAAAATAATTTATGCAACCTCACTTACGCAGTTTTGCATTTTGTAGGTACGTGGTTTTGTACTTTAAACGACGACATGTTTTTAATGTTGTGCTCACGACGGAAAGTGGAAGGTATTGGAAAAGGGGGCGTGGCACCTCCCATACAAACTGAATTTCTCATAGCGCTTATTTTGCAGAAAATGTATTCAATGTATGGCGCTGCTGCCGAGATAAGTATATAGAAACTCAATGTGTTTACTTTTCAGATGGCTAAATGAAATTGTGTAAGCGCACCTTTGTCTGACGCCCTCATACACCCTAAATGCGATGTGGTATCTACCCCCGATTGACGAAATTGCTCGGGGCGGCCTTTATTATAGGAGTAAGACTCAATGAAACCAATTCATAAATATTAAGACAAATTGTAAAAGTGGCGAATCGGCAAGGAAATATTCGACCACATCTGTCCAAGAAGGAACACGGTAGGTATATCAATGGCTTCATTTCAACGATATGCAGGAGATCACACGACTCATTTAGCCAATGTACGGGAAAACTTTTCATCCTGTGGGATAGCAAGGATTCTTGATCCTCCTATAACGGAAAACGCTCATCTGTGCTCTAGAGTTTCCTTATAAGCGCTTTTAGTGGCTTACGCACCGGACCAATGTTGTTGTTGCAAGATCATAGAAGATTTTGCACGCTTGGCGGAGATTTCACAGTTGGAAATAAGAACATCGGTAAAACTCATTACATCGAAAGCGATTAGTATCCCATATGACATCACAGCGCTACTATTCTTCGCCCATCTGTGAGGAGGATTCTGCTCTTTAGTCGTTTCAACATTTTTGTTTTACAGACCGTTTTTGCCTTTAAACGCTATTTTTGCATTGACTCACGCAAAAGTTCTTATTATGCGCCGCGAAGCAAGCGGGAATTGGCTAGTTGAATATAAACGGGAAAGAAATAAAACAAGCACGTTAATGAATCTTTTTAGAGACGTTGCGTTTTTAATTTACCTTTCTTCCTATATCCAAATATGAGTTTTCACAAAAAGTGGACTCAGCAATTTTTCACTTTAAGCCATTGTATATACTTACAAGTATGGAATCCTATGCCCCTTTTTGTCTATTCTCTTTCTAACAACGGATGTGCCTGCCAAACTGAAAAGCTTGATGGCGGCCGTATTTGACAGGCACGTTCGATGATGCGAACGGGATTAAAATGAAAGAAATGGAAGATGGATGACATGAGAATGAAAGAATTATGAAATAGCACAATGTCGAACCAAAACGAATTTCAAAAATTTGACAATGCGAATGACGTCAAAATGAAAGAAATGCAAAACAGCTAAATGTCGAAACAGAAGAAATAGATGGAAGGCACGTGTTCAAGAGTTTCGGGCAACAAAAAGAGTTGTTGTGTTGCGCTATTCAATATAAAAAAAATTTTAATGTGGTTAAATACGCTTTTTTACTAAGTTGAAAAAACTACATATTTCGCCAGTATAAATAAATATATAGCATCTTGCTATAAGATTTATTTTTATAAAAACGGTATATGCTTATGGCCTTATTAATAAAAAATAAAATAGATTTAAAGAGCTTTATACAGTAACATTAATAAAAAAAATCGATTTGTTTACTTTTTAAGAATTTGGGTATAACATTCAACTTAACTTTGTGTGCACCCATCTCTTTTTCTGTTTATTATTTTCAAATTTTTCTTTCCCTTTATACTCATTTGACTAAGTTTCATTTACACCCAGAAAAAATCAAAATATTTTATAAGAAATTTGTTGACCGTTTTAATTCAAATGCAAATTAGAATAGAAATTTTGATGCAAAAGATTTTCCGCGATATCCATACTCGTAAACCTATACAATGCTTTAAGCTAGCGATATGTTAAGGAGATGATAAATGGTATTTCTTTGTAGGACTTTCTTTTAATTGGCAACTCAAAATGAAATGTTTTTCGTATGACCGCGATGCCTGACCAAACGGCTGAACCGATTTCAATTCCGTAAAAAGTACTTTCTTGGACCTTCTGTGTGGAAGGTTTTTTCGATTTAAAAAAATTTTAAACTTTTTGTTGTTGTTGCTCGTTGCCGAAGAATGCAGAATGCTGAGACGTCACGATTTCACAATTTCATAGAGTTTTCCGTATATTGACTGTCACTAAACTACTAAACGGCTAGTCCGATTTGGTTCATATCTGGAACATGAGTCAGCAACTAGAAAAGAAATATTCTGACCAAAAATGCACCCGCCAGGTGGTGCTAGGGTCGGAATATTCCTAAAAACTGCATTTTCACCTCCCATAGGCGTGAAAATCAGCTATAACTTCGGAACCATAAGTCACATGAAATTGAAATTTGGTACGCAGACGTACCTATGGCAGATGCTTATGGTAAGGTATATATAATTGAGTATGCAAAAGGGGGCGTCGCTCATCCCATAGGGGTGGAAATTTTTATCAGCTATAACTTCAAAACCATAAGACACATGAAATTAAAATTTTGTATGCAGACATATCTTCGGTACGTGCTTATATACATATATACATGAGTTCGTAAAAGGGGGCATGGCTCATCCCATATTCGGAGAAATTTTATCAGATATAACTTCAAAACCATAAGTCACATGAAATTGAAATTTGGTATGCAGACATCTCTACGGGAGGTGCTTATAGCTATATATACATGAGTTTGTAAAAAGGGGCGTGGTACATCCCACAGGCGCGGACCTTTTCATCAGCTACGAATTCGGAAACATAAGTCCCAAGAACTTGAAATTTGGTATGCGGGCATATCTATGGTAGGCGCTTATATAAGGAATATATATAGAAATGAGTTTATAAAAAGGGGCGCGGCACGTGCCATAGGCGTGGAGTATTTTACCAACTATAACTTCGGAATCATAAGTCACATCAACTTGAAATTTGGGGTGCAGACATATCTACAGGAGGGGCTTATAGTAAGGTATATACAAATGGTTTTATAAAAGGCGGCGTGGCACATCCCATAGTCGTGGAAATTTTTATCAGCTGTAACTTCGGCGCCATATGTCACATGAAATTGAAATTTAGTATGCAGACGTATCTACAGGAGGGGCTTATAGTGAGGTATATATAAATGAATTTTTGAAAGGGGCGTGGCACAGGCATGAAATATGATGAAATTTGGTATGAATACATATCCATGGTAGGTGCTTATAGTAAAGTTTGTACACATGAGTTTGTAAAAGGCAACGTGGAGCATAGGTAATGGAATTTTTAATCAGTCATAAATTGGGAACCATAATTCACATGAACTTGAAATTTGGTATGCAGATATATTTATGGGAGTTATTTAGAGTAAATTATATATAAATGAGTTTGTAAAAGGGGATACATATGTATTCATCAATTATATCACTCGGATATTTAAAACTGTGTCTTACAGTCTTTAGACCATTTCGGAACGGAAAGATAAAATCTTTTTTTTTTTATCCCGCGATGCTGTTAAATGAAAAATTTTCATTCATAATGAATAAATCTCCTTCCGAAATAAGCATTCTACCGGAAAAGTGGCGCTTTTGTAAAACAGCTAAGCGAATAGGCAGATAAACAGAATGTATAGTTTGTCTCCTTTAATTTATGCTGAATCGAATATTTGTACTACTGTTTTATATTTTGATTTGTTTACCCCAAACAACGTCGGGTGCTCTGCTAGTCTATATCAGGGTTGTTGCGAATATTCGCATTCGCATTCGCAACCGCGGAGCTTCCGCATTAATTTTAACATTCGCATTCGCTTTCTCATTCGCAAAATTCAATGCGGAGCTTTTGCGAATGCGTATATTGTGCAAATGCACATATAAAACGTATATCTGGCAAACAAAATTAAAAATGTTGGCCAATATTTTTTTGTCTGCGGAGATGCGACGTTGGGTTAGGTTGTGTAAGAAAGCTTGTCAAAAGCCAAATTTATCTACTCTGATAAAAGTATCCTTAAACACATTATTTCTCAAGCCATATGACCGAGTTATACAAGTTCCCACTTCTTGATCTTGGACGTATGTCAAAGAGAACATAATCCTTTCAATAATATTTTTTTTATTTGTTTGTTTGTTATTTTTGGCCTTATAACAATTGTATTAAAACATTTTATTGAGCTTGAGGCCTATTTTAATGAAAACTATTGTGGAAAAATTAACAATAATTTATAAATGGTAGAAGTGATAGCTATATCGGAAATCACCACATTTCCCCATCAGACTTCTTCAGCGGGATTCGAACCGACGACCCCAGCTGACTCAGCCGGTTGCCTACCCACTGCGCTAAGTTCGCCTTATAAACTGAACACCGAAATAGCTATCACATCTACCATTTATAAATTATTGTAAATTTTCGCACAATAGTTTTCATAAAAACAAAAATTGTTCTCTTGTCGGGAAATATTTTTTCATATGAATATATGTATATTGGATTCTTTGCTAAAAACTTCTGTGGCAAAATTGTCTTTAGCGATTTAAAGTCAAACAGTAAGATCCTTTAATAGGGACTTCCAGCAGAAATGTTCAACGTGTAGTAAAAATCTGTGTAAAAAACTGTAGGTCTGACCTTTAATTGGGTAGGAATTACATAACTATCGAATGTTATTTGTCAAAGATCTGTTAAGATCCAGTGGATGCATTGCTAGTTTTTTCTACTTTTTCTTAGATAAGTGTAATTATTATCTTTTGCCATAAAACGGCTTAATGTGATTAAGTTCCGTGTTTCGTTAAGTAACAGAAAAACCCACTAAATAATTTTGAACGGCTTTGCTACGTTTTGGTTTTGTGATAATTGTCAAAATTAGCACTCAGCGAACAAAAATGGAATGTGAAAAATTTTACAGTCAAGTTCACAAATCAAATAATAATCAATTTTAGAGTTCAGTTTTTACAACAAACATATGGCACCGTTGTGGGTTTATTTCGCACAAACATACAGACAAGCAACAAAACAAAAACTAATTTTTGCCTTTCGCATTTTCGCATTAAAGAGTGGGCTCTACTAATCCAGCTACGCCGACTTACGAGGGCTATTTTTTGCTGAGAATATGACATCGACTTCGACGTCGACAACGACAATAGGGCCGATTATTAAACATTTCTAACTTTTCCATTTTTTTATGTATTTAAATCTCCTAATATACTTACCTAAATTATTTTTTAAAAATACTTTACACTCGCATTCGCATTCGTATCCGCGGATGTCTAAAATTTCACATTCGCAACATCCCTAGTCCATATATATAAAAATGAAATGTTTTTCGTATGACCGCGATGACTGACCAAACGGATGAACCGATTTCAATTCTTTAAAAAGTACTATTTTGGACCTTCTGTGTCGAAGGTTTTTCGATAAAAAAAAATTTTTTACTTTTTGTTGTTGTTGCCGAAAAATGAAGAATGCTGAGAAGTCACGATTTCACAATTTCATACAGTTTTCTGTACATTGAATGTCACTAAACTACTAAACGGCTGGACCGATTTGGTTCATATTTGGAACATATGTATATCAGCACCTTGAAAAGAAATATTTCTACAAAAAAATTTGCCCGCTAGACGGCGCTGGGGTCAGAATATTCCTAAAAATTACATTTACTTGCTAATTTGGCTCATATTAAGAAAACAATTTAGCCAATTGAAAAGAAATATTTGGACTTGAAACTTACACGATAGGTGGCCCTGTGGCCGAGACATCCCAAAAAATTATTTTACGCAAAGAGAAGGATATATCTACTATATCGAGCCCTAACCGCCAAAATAACGTAAACGACATTTTTTTCAAAATTTTCTTTTTGATGCAGAATTGCATCTAGATGCTCAAGGAATAGTTCTGCACCAAAAAAAAAATTAAAAACAATGTCGCTTACGTTATTTTGGCGGTTAGGGCTCGATATATTTGTGGAAGTATGTATGTATGTACGTCTGTGCCAGGTTGCAGCCTAAACGGACAGACAGAATCGAACAAACTTTTGACAGAGTATTGCCATGACACCTGGGCCTATAATAGGGTAAAAAATTGGGAATCGACAAGGGGGCGTGGCACCTCCCATAGGCGGGAAACTTTAAATCAGCCATAACTTCGGAATTATAAGTCACATGAACTTGAAATTTGGTATGCAGTCATATATATGGTAGGTGCTTACAGTAGAGTATATATAAATGACTTTGTAAAAGTAGGTGTGACATATCCTATAGGCGTGAAATTTGTTACCAATCATAACTTCGGAACCATAAGTCACATGAACTTGAAATTTGGTATACAGTCATATATATGGTAGGTGCTTATAGTATGGTATAAATAAATGAGTTTGTAGAAGTGGGCGTAGCACATCCAATAGGCGTGGACTATTTTATCAGCTATAAATCCGAAACTATGTCATATGAACTTGAAATTTGTTATTCAGTCACACATATGGTAGGTGCTTATATTAGGGTATATATGAACGAGTTTGTAAAAGTGGGCGTGGCACATCCCATAGGAATATTTTATCAGCTATAACTCCGGAACTATAAGCCACATGAACTTTAAATTGGGTATGCAGACATAACTATGGTAGGTGCTTACATTAAGGTATATATAAATGAGTTTGCAAAAGGAGGCGTGGCACATCCCATAGGCATGGAATATTTTATCAGCTATAAATCCGAAATTATAAGTCATATGAACTTGAAATTTGTTATTCATTCATACATACATATGGTAGGTGCTTATATTAGGGTATAAATAACTGGGTTTGAAAAAGTGGGCGTGGCACATCCAATAGGATTATTTTATCAGCTATAACTCCGGAGCAATAAGTCACATGAACTTGAAATTTGGTATGCAGACATAACTATGGTAGGTGCTTACAGTAAGGTATATATAAAGGGCTTTGTGTAAGGGTGCGTGGCACATCCCATAGGCGTGGAAATTTTTATCAGCTATAATTTCACAACCATCAGTCACATGAATTGAAGTTATGTATGCAGAAATATCTGCGGTAGGTGCTTACAATAGGCTATATATACATGAGTTTGTAAAAAGGGGCGTGGCACATCCCATAGGCGTGGACCCTTTTATCAACTATAACTTGGGAACCACAAGTCCCAAGAACTTGAAATTTGGTATGTAGGCATATCTACGGTAGGCGCTTTAAGTAAGGCATATATAACTGAGTTTGCAAAAGGGGGCGTTGCACATCCCATAGGCGTGGAAAATTTTATAAGCTATAATTTCAAAACCATAAGTCAAATGAAATTGAAATTTGGTACGCAATCGTATCTATGGTAGGTGCTTATAGTAGAGTATCTTAATATATAAAAATCCCGTGTCACTGTGTTCGTTTACGCTAATCTCCGAAACCGCTTAACCGATTTCAATGAAATTTTGTAGTGGTGTATTGTTGGTTCCAACTTAAAAGAGAGGATAGTTGTATATGTATTGTATAGGATAGAAAAAATATTTTTTTTATCGAAATTTTTTCTACGTTCTCGCATCATGCTTATCTAATATATAAAAATCGAACTCTTCCTACACGGCTCGACCGATCTTTATGAAATTTTTGTGTTATATATGGTAGGTATGGGAAACGGATGTAAAGCATATTTCATACCGCTAGGTGCAGGGGGCGTGGCACCTCCCAAACAAACCGAATTTTTCATACTGCATATCCCGGAAAATGTTCACGGAAGAGGTCTCGAACTTGGTATGGAGATATATGAAAGCAATCGCATACTCATGGAGATAAATTGTGGTTATCGGAAAAGGAGGCGTGGCACTTCCCATACACATCGAATTTTTCATACTGCATATCTCTGGATGTATTCATGGAAGAGTACTGGAACTTGGTATGTGCAAGATATATGTATAAAACGCGACTGGTCATGAAGAAAACTTGGGGTTATTGGAAAAGGGGACGTGGCACCTCCCATGGTAGATTACTCGAAAATGGTACAGAGATATATGAAATCAATCCCATGCTCTTAGAGAAAATTGGGGCTATTTGAAAAGGGGACGTGGCGCCTTTCAAACGCACTGAAACTATTACGTATCTTTGTATGCATGTACAGTTTTGCTAAGTTATTTAAGACGGCAAATATGCCTTCTGACAACCACCAAACCGTAATATTAGAAGACAAATGCGTCACTAAAAATCATGAACGTGAACTCTTGGTGAAAATGTTGGACCAAAATATTTGAATACAAAAAATGTATTTTGGGCGGGACGAAGTTCGCCGGGTCTGCTAGTTCATTATAAAAATTAGATTAAAAAATAAAAGTCCGCTGATAAAATTGTCACTGAATCGGGTTTCGATACAATTACTTTCTTTCGACACCTACTCAGTACCCCGTGCAAAAGTATCGATACCAAAATTACTTAGTATCGGACGAAAAGTATCGAGTATGCACCAGGGATGAAAAATGGAAATTTCAGATTGTACCTAAAATCATAAAATAAATGTACCTAAATGAGACAGATTGTACCTAAAAAAAGTTACATCATTCATTTGTAGCTTTTTTTATTAATTTTATTTAAAAGATGAATACAAAAGATGTATGTACTTTAAACATGATTATTTAGGTTTTTGTTTTAACTGAGCGTATATCTAAAGACTATAGCTTAATGGGAATCGGAGAAGCGTTGTTTTTGTCTAATTTTGACTACTGCTACTGAAAAATATTGGTGAAAAACACAAAAACACACTTTGCGAAGTATACTGCTTTGTCTAACTTTTTATAAAACAACAGGAAAAGTCTGCTAATTTGCCCGATTCCTTTTAATCGGTGCAGCAAGTCTAGTGAAAATAATCAAACTGCGGTAAGTGACTTCGAAAGATTTTAAATATATTTCCAGAAATCAAAAAGCGAATAGGTGTCAGATAGCTATAGTTCTCATCTTAAGAAAATATGAAAATTGAAGACATCCTTGACACTGGGCGATTAAAGACTGGTTTTCAATATGTCATATTTTGACCACAAAATTTGTCGACATATTTTGACACAACTTTATTTCCTTTATCCCTAACTTTATCGATGATCTTATGGGCCAAAAACTTACAAATCGCCGCTTTAGCAGCGCATGTACACACCTGAAGGCCTATTCTGATCTAAATCAATCAAAATACCATTTTTTAGTCCCATTTGACAATTTGTTTTCACTCATTTGACGGCAAATGCCATTGAATTTGAGTTAGTGAAAATAAGCGTTAAAATTAATAGAAAAAAATTACGAATTTGAGGACAGCTAAGTAAAGTGTTAATTTTTCGTAGTGGCTGCTCTAAATGCAATGTAAAATTTTTCCTTTTTGTTTGTTGTTGTTTCCGACAGGGTGGGTCTATGATGTATTTTGAAACGAATTTCCGTCATCCCTTGCCAAATTTGTTTTGGAACGAAAAATTACACTGAAGATGGCACAACGCCGAAACCGGTTTGTCCCCAAACCAAATTTGACAAGGGATGACGGCAATGTAAAATGTTTAAGATAATACATAATATGACCTTTTTAACCGACTTAAAAAAAAGAGGAGGTTATCAGTTCGGAATATTATTTTTTTTGTTTTTTTTTATGTATGTTACCGCATAACTTTGGACCACGTTAACCGATTTCGATAATTCTTTTTTCATCGGAAAGGTGCTACCTCAAGGGTACTAATTTTGTTTAGATCCGATAATTGGATCGAGAAGAAATTAACGATAATCTTAAATTTTTATATGAGAATTGAAGTCGGTTTCGTTTTTTGCTTAAAAAATATTCGTCAATTCTTCCTTTTGACCACACTTTTCTTTAGAATTGTTTACTCTTCAAAATGAAAGCTAAGCTTCTCCCGTGCCTACAAGTAAATATATTAGCAAGATAAATGAAAAAGAAAAAAAAACTAAAAATGCATCTGATCAAAAGATGATTTAACCTAAAATCTAGTGACTGTACCTAAGGTACCTTTAAGTTATTAAACGTCGGAAAAAGGGCCAATTGTACCTACTTCTTCATCCCTGGTATGCACTTATTTTTACTAGTATGGTTTTGTCCCTATTAGTACCTGGTAAAACTGTGATGGTAAAGCGGGAGCATAGTAGTATATATATAGCGGTTCTGGAACCGGAGCAGCTGCTAGGTTTGCTGGTGCTCCGCCGCAAGCTTTGCTGCTCCGCCAAAAGATGTCGCTGATCGAAATCCAAGTTCAGAACCCCGATAAAAGCCGCAAGATGTCGCTGATGACAAATCCGAGTCCAGAACCAGAACAGATAACAGGGTGTACCGCTGATGGAAATCCGATACAAGGTGGTTTATGTGTCGGAATTTCGTAAAGTGTGTTCGTATCAGCGATCCGCAAAGAGTGCCTATTTTGAAGTTCCCCGCTACTCAGCATTTTTTGCATATAAGTACGTCTAAATCAGCGAAACGCCACCACTCTGATGTACGCATATGCACAACGACATTGATTTATGTGCACAAGTTGCCCTCCATATGAATACGATGCCCTCATCATACTCATACCATCCCCAACAAGTTTGATCCTCAGCTCAACGGAGTTTGATCCACAATACTCATTGCTTGATTGGAATCATGTAAATCATTCCACTCAACCCGAAATTTGTAAATGCCGCTTCCGCCAACTAGTTCGGGAATTGCTATGCAGATGGTGGTTGTTTTTACCAACGCATGTTAAAATTGCGTTTGCTTATACATACATGTGTATGTATGTATTTTGGTGATCGTTTATTCATATGTACATATGTACATACTTATATATGTACTTATACAATATTTATATATGTATTTATAAAGAAAGGATTTTTAGAGCACTTTCTTTATTCAAGCGCATAACC
Organism: Rhagoletis zephyria; assembly: GCF_001687245.7. Classification (NCBI taxonomy): domain Eukaryota; kingdom Metazoa; phylum Arthropoda; class Insecta; order Diptera; family Tephritidae; genus Rhagoletis; species Rhagoletis zephyria. Next base: position 383 of record NW_016166991.1, on the reverse strand, counting down.
AGAGGCTGAAGGATAACTTCTAAATACTTTTATAAATACGCATGTAAACATAAAATATTTACTGATTGCTCAGGGGATTCGCACAAACGGTAACAATGAAACTATAATGTTAAGAGTTCCACAAAATTAGTATACATGGTCTTAAATCCAGCAACGTACATACCTATCTAACATAAAATTCATACATACATATTTTTAAGTGATGTAATCATCCGTTTGGCATGCGTAAACTAATGTTTACTCTATTCCTTTAAAACTTCGGGCTCGGATCGCAAATATAAAAGCAAGTAGTACTTTTTTTGATGTCCACTATTTTTTTAAGGTATGACCACATACATACATATGTCTTGAGTAGTGTCCTTTAGATCAGGAATTGCAAATGT
>NW_016166990.1:0-22602 GCF_001687245.7 Rhagoletis zephyria | reverse complement strand
TGCAATGATGCTAGGCCATTTGCACCGGATCGCGAATAGCCCTATTGTCACCTTTTCTCAAATATCACGCTCCCTTCCACATCTTTTGAAGCTCTTAATATCGCTATTCTTGTTAGTTTAGGCTTGTACCAGTTATTTAGTATATCAGTTTGAATGTGTGTAAATATGTATATCAGAAACTCACATCACTGGCGTACAGAACAATTCCCATTGGGGTAAATGTAAGCACTTTGAGCATGAATACGCAGATGAGTTTTGGTCTCGGAGATTCGGAAAGATTTTCTGGGTTTAACTTTCGAAGTTCTTGTCCAGAAATTCACTAAGATATCTCAGTATTGAGTCAAATATGGAGCCAGGGGGAGCAAGGTGTTGACAGTTGATAAAAAAAAATCTTTTGGGCTGAGAGGAACGAGTAATAGTCATAAATACAAAATTTCACATCATTTACTCAACCCCCTCTCTACGAACTGTATATTTCCACAAAAATATTAGAATCAGCGCGATGCTGACTCATCAATTTATTGCCTTTGCGCATAGCCCTTTAAAGCAAGCGTTTCTTTTTCAACTGTAATAAATTCTTTAAGTGTTATGGACTATTCACGTGGAGGTTTTTATCATTTATTTGTTATTTTTTTTAATTTTTTTATCAAAAATTTCCTATAAGAACTTCCCTAATAATTCTTAAGTTATTATTGCATAAATTCATGCATTCCTTAAATCGTTTAAGGCTATACATAGTATGTTCCCATTAGCGCTTTGGAATGCTCTAAACTTGCTAGATTTTCTCGTTATCGATTGGTCAGAAGAATTTTGACGTTACCTGATGAGATCTGAGCTACTTAATAGCGGTAATATCGCAATGTTCTGATTCCGGTAGTTTCACTTCATATTGAAGCCCTTACATACATACATACATATCGTTGCTGAAATATAGAAACCCAGAGGTAATTAGAAGCATGTAATGATGTATCTTCACCCGGCGGTCTTTACACTTCCCTGCCAAATTTCACTTACTTTAACAAAGGAATATAGAATGTACCTACATCTAAGCCGCTTTTCCAAATAAAGTACGTGAATGTAGAACAAGCGCTCGCAGTAGTTCGACGTTGGGTAGTATCTTCGGTGGCACGATATTTTACAACTTACTTAACTCTAATGGAGGGACTTACAACTTTTTGCTCTGACCTGAATGAACTCAGGTACTACGGAGAGTGTAGAGTGTGAGAGTGTACATACGTATAAGAATATGAAGCGGGGGTGTGATCTCCAAGGACTTACAAAGATGTTGTTGGGCAAATACTCATGGCTCGAGTTATGCGTTCGCCTTACTAGTCTGCTCCTTAACTAAGATAACTAATATAAAACTTCCTACCAAAATAAATATTGAAGCTCATAACTTGAGCGAGCTATTTCAGTATGCAAACTTCAATTTTATAAATGCATAATTGCAATGCAATTCCATTATAAATATTCGTTGGATGGTTAAAGAACCACTGGTGCCTGGTTCGCGCATCTGATAACATCATTTTAGTTTTCTCATTGGTTTTACATTATTCTATGCATTAATGTCATTCCTTCTCATTTATGTTTCCATATTTTTAATTTCTTCTCTTCTACTGCTTGCGGTAAAGTTGCGCCGTCTGGCCCTCATCCATAAAATTACAGAAACCTAATCATTTTGTCGTTACAAAACCGATTATTTTCTCATCGTGGTACTTATAGCGAAAGAAAATTGTGTCTTTCTTATTCATAATTGTCTTTAATAACAATAATGATAATGTACTAATGCATAGTGTGTGTGTTAAGTAGATTCAGCTTCCCTTTTAAATGTGTTGCAAAAGAATAATGTACATATGTATATATGAATGTATATTAAAAACTTTTCCATTCCATTACCTCAGTCAAGGTTGAGTAATTATCCAAAGAAAAGTATAAGAATAGAGACAATCACGAGAGAACAGCGTACTAAGCTAAATAATAAAAAAAAATGAACTTCTCTGCAACAAGAAGTCAGGGCCGATTTTTACCATTTAGCTGTTCAATATACATAAACACAGTTTACGCGATCCAAGTTTAAAATGGCACTGAAGAACTGAGTACATCCAAAAATTCATAACTTCTAAACCCTTTGAGAAGCCATCTGAGAAAAAATGTTATCGGGAAGGAAATTTTTTAGTCTTTTTACCAAATATGGTTTTATTAGAAAAGGGAATAGGACCGAAATTTTTTTAAAATAAAAATCACGCTCATAACACGTTACTTTAAAAGACGTTTGCATGAAAAATTGTGTATTGTAGTAGATGGTGAGGCAGATATGTAGATAGTTTGATTCATTACCTCTCCAATAGTGAACTTGTAAGCAATTTTTTTTAACCAACTTGACTGTTTTATCGATATTTTTTTGCCGCCCCCATAACTTTTAAGAAAAATATTTTTTTTTTATTTTAAGTTCATTTCTAGTATGAAATTAGGCCAAATTGAAGGCCATCACGCAGAAAATCAACACTTTTTGTTACATTTAAGAAGAAATCGCAGCCTAAAAAATTCGATGCCATAAAAATCCCATGCAAATTTTTAAACGTCTTAGCTTGCATTTGGTTGTAATTATTGAATTTAAACAATACGAGGTTTATATTTTTTTTTACTTTTGTTTTTATTACCGGCTTAGCCTAATAGCTTCGTATTCATTTTAATGCCAGTTGAAGAAATTGAAATATAAATTCAATATCCCCAGTTTGAGATAATTTTAGAAATTCATATACTATGAAAATACTTTCATGTGTATGCACTTACATATTATTTAAAACAAAAAAAAATTAAAAAAATTATGCATTAAATTAACACTGTTACTTTCAAAGGTTTTTATTACATACGAACAACTACTGCCCCTTTCAAGTATGCACGCGTACGTACTTGTACTTTCTCTGACACCAAGACGACACGAGTTATCATCATTAAGTTTTTAACATCATGTGACCTTCTATTGTCACTGACATTTGGCTTCATTGTGTTGTGTTTTTAATGTTTGTGTTAACTTTTTTTGAAGTGCAAAATTAGCTTTTTATTAAGGTAAGCGAAAAAAAACTTGTTTTGTTTCTTAACGTTAACACGTAAAACAGTAATAAAAAAAAAAACATTTACATATGTATAGGTACTACATATATAGTAAAAATACAAAAAATTAAAATGAAATAATCTAATAACTACGAAAATGTACACAAAAATATTATGTATGTAGATATATCCAAAATAAAAACCTATGAATGCAAAATAATTTATTGTACATAACATCATACATACATACATACCTACATATATCCGAGTAAACATGCATGTGCATTCTCACAATAGAAATCGAGGTTAGTAGAACTAACTTATTTTAGTTAAAATCGCAGTCAAAGGTTTTTAGTTCATCAGTCGATTGATCGAACGCTACAAAGGTTGACTTCAAGAAAAAACCGGTAAGCTGTCTGGCAATGAGTTCACAAAAATGTTATCGAACATACATACATACATATGTATGTTTGTATGTATGTTTGTGCATGCAAATGCATGTTAATTAAAAATGAAAAGAGTATTGCTCTTATTTAATCGAAGGAATTTAGTATAAACTGTTCAAATCAAACTGGGTGGTCCAAATGCAGGAATTTTTTTAAGAAATAGAAAACGAATAAACTCAAAGTGAGAAAATGATAGTTATTTTAATTTTTTAGGAAGGAAAAGGGATATTTTATATTCTTAACCAACAATATTAACTTAAGCCTGAAACCCAATAATAATTCATCCTAATCTAATCTATAAGAACACTTTGAAGAAAAAAGAAAGAAGTTAACAAAATGTATTACAAAAACAAACTAAAGTTTGGATTAACCTTAAAACCATTGTAAACAATTTCGACTTTTTTTTGCCGAACCGAGGGATCGGTTACCCTTCTACATTTTTCGGTGACACCTATATTCGGCAATAAAAATCTTTATTTAAATAGTTCTACTGAAATAATTCCTTAGAAAAAGTTTAATTTTAGTGAGGTTTAATTTAATGACATTAGGGTGGTATATTAGGGTGATAAGAACTGAGATCTGGTGGGTAAGTACTAGAGCTGGGTACTTGGAGACAAGAAATTCTATATATCAAAGCTAAACATCCGATTGTAAATCACGAAGATTTGACGAAAAATGTCAAAAAGCTATCCCTACATTCGATTAAAACAAAAAATAAAAATATAAAATTCTTCCATTATACGCGACTGTAAATTCCGAGGGTATGACGAAAAATGTAAAGTGCGACCGACCTCCACGTTCGGCAAAAAAAAATCGGTATTTTTTTCTCTGTTTCGGTCTAATGTACATACTGACATGATAAATGTACATATATGTGTTGTATTGTACATTTAACTTATAAAGGCGAAATAAATTTGCGAACTTGAAAATCAAAAAAAGCGTAACAAAAAAGATCACCACTTTAATACATATGTAGTTATGTACATATATATGTATGTGTGTATGTTATTACCAAATCGAATTTGAGTCATATGTGTAGATTTTTAACAAGCGTATACATAGAGTTATACATATGTACATACAAAGTTATACAGGTACATAGTTATATACAAAGTTTATCTAATAATCTCTTCTTTGCTTTCCTATCTAGCTAAGAAACAAGTTTACAACACAACAAACGATGAGAAAGAGAACAAGTGAAACTTGTAAAAAAAAATTTTGCAAAATTTGTAGGAACAACTAGAAATTAAGTGCATATCAATTAAATATGTAAACGTAATGGGGGAAAACAGCAAAATGCTAAAACAACGCAAATTCGACAAAAACCATTTATTGATTCGTCGCCTGATAAGATAAAACGTTGTTATCATGAAAAAAAGGAAAGCAATAATGTAGTGCAGTAACACTACGCTATATATCGACGCCACTTCGGCAAAACCTCGTATCTCAGAAATCACAAATACTTTGTAAAGCGTAAAATTAATTTAAAATTTGCCTTAAAATACTACGATTCATTATATATTATTCTTAATTAACTAAAAAGTACTAAATCTTTAATATTCAAATGAAAAGTGTATTAAAAATAATTTGTTGTTGTTAATAGATAGTTTTTTTACTATGTACATAGCATTGTTTGAGGGTTTTTTGTGATACGAGGTTTTACCAAAGTATTTGTTTTATTGTAGTATTGGCGACCGATCCTATAATTGGAAAGAGAAAGTGCTGACGTAGTTTAATAATCTAGCTGGCGTTAACGGTAAAAACTGTTTTCGCTAACAGACTATAAATTTGTCATTATCTTCAAAATTAGAGCGTGTCTTCAAGTATCTAACATATTGAGGTGTGGGAGCGAATTATGACGCAAATACGTTGAAAGCTAGAAGAAATGGGTGCATACAACAGCACTCCTAAAATTGTGTATAGAAAAAAAGTTTTCTGAAACGTCATTGGCGTAATTTTTGATTTGTTTTTTTTTTTTACCGCATAGCAATATCTACGTTACATACATACATACATATGTATGCATAAAGGAGTTTTCTAGTAGGAAATTGAAAATTTTTTTAGCATCCTGACTTCTGTTCTTTGTGGCGCAACCTGCACTAGTTAACAATCCCCCATATTTAATGTGTTTCATTAGCTGGCAGTGGCGAGTAAGAAAGCCTGTAACATTTCTTACTTCGTGCCTACTAAGGTGAAGGAAGACTTCGTTTCTCCTTATTGATATTTCTGGGATGTAGAACTTAGCCTGGCTGTTTGTTACCTTCCGTACTCAGAGCTCCATGGCGGAAAGATAAAGGGTCCTGGGCTTATGAGTCTCTGTGCAGCGCCTTTTCTGACAACAATATACATATGTACATATCTGCCATTTCATTGACCATAAGCCCGATTTTTCGAAACGACTAAAACTTTTAGCCTAAAAGTTGAAGGTAAGTAAGTTGAAGGGAAGTCTAAAAGTTGAAGGTAGTCACACAGCAGCTTTGAGGTAACCGCATGTGCTTTCAGTGCAAAGAGCGCCGTTCAGCTGTCAGAGTATTTTATTGGTCGCCCCACTTTCTGTTTATATACTGCCTCAGATATAGTTCCACGGCGTTCATCTTGACCTGAAGCACAGATTTAACTCGCGCCATGCGCGTAAAAACGAGCCTTCTAGATTGCTTGCCACCCATCCAGCTCCGTCGCCATGCTCAGTCTTGGAGCCATCAGTTTATCAAATGTGGCTTTACTTCCTCTGCATCAAAAGTCCAAAGGCTTTCACTGCAACTGGTTCAGCAAAAACTCTTTGGGAAATTTGTATGTTGTTGAAATAATAACAACGCAGGCTATTCCTTGTAGTTTGCTGAACTTGGCCTATGTGGACTTGACTTTAGTCAGGTTCCACCAGAGGGGGCAGAATATGTTAGAATCTGTTTGGAGATGGCATCACATATCCAGCTTGCCAGTTTAGGTCTGTTGTCCCATTTCCTGTCCATTAGTCTCCGGCAGATCCAGATAAAAGTCCTGGCCTTTTTAATAGATTTATCCAGGTGCGGATTGCATGAGAGCTTTTTATTAAGGATAGCTCCCAGATATTTGACTTCTTTTCTTTCTCCTTGAAGGAATGGTTTTTAGCAATTTTAGCCTTTTTTCTTTCCTTGACAAAATTACCATATTAGCCTCCTTGGCGTTTATGTATAATCCGCTTTTAGTGCAACATTTGACGACTATGTTCAACGCATTCTGTAGGAGGTTAGATATGCTGTGTCCAAACCTACCTATGATTAGGATGACATAGATGAAAGCGTTTCCCTGCACATCGAAGCCATCAGCACCAAGGGCCAGTTTTTGAATGCACCGCTGTGGCTTAAACATAGTTCAAACGCTCGAGCTGGCTGGTTTAAACTAAGATTAGCCAATCAAATGTCAGCCAGCTGTTAAATTTAAACGCAGTTTACTTAATCTAAGCTTAAAGTATCACTGACAAACTGGCCCTTATAAGGCAGATTAGTTCGCCTACTACGATATACCAAAACAGAGGGGAGGTCACTCCACCCTGCGGCCACCCTCCCTTAGCTAGAACTCTTTCATGAATTGCGATAGAAAATTTATGTTATCGGTCGTAGAGTAGTAATTAATTAATGAAAATTATGAAGCAATTTTAAGACTTTAATTAAGAAATAATTTATTTTTTTGAGCATTTTTACTAAGTCAATTTTCTAAATACAGAATGTATCATATTCCCCATGCGAATGCACAGGATTCCTTGCTTGGTAACTAAGGCAATAAAAATTAAAAGGCAAACAAATTTATCAACTTATTGAAGCATAAAAATTTGTCTAATATTTATGTAAGCCTAAATTGACCATCATGGTCGCTTTTATTTTAGTTTGTTAAAATTGTATAATTCTCTAATTGCAATGGTTGCGCAGTTGTTGTATGTATTTGCATATTTATTTATTGAAATTACAAGCAAATATTTACATATCGTCGCCTGGGTAAAAGATTGTCGTAAGCGCAATTTTGACGATTTTTAGTTCTAAATGCAGTTATATATTTTGAAATAAGGTCTTTCGATTGGTTTTATCAGTTTTCAGGTATCTCCTTTAGTTTCCGAGATATTGACTAAAAAATTTTTCTATAATTTAGTAAAAATTTAGTTAGTGATGCAGCCATATTAAACTAATCAATATCTTAAAAATGATGTTCTCAATTTTTGGATATATCCTTTAGTTTCCGAGATATTGACTAAAAAATTTTTCTATAATTTAGTAAAAATTTAGTTAGTGATGCAGCCATATTAAACTAATCAATATCTTAAAAATGATGTTCTCAATTTTTGGATATATCCTTTAGTTTCCGAGATATTGACTAAAAAATTTTTCTATAATTTAGTAAAAATTTAGTTAGTGATGCAGCCATATTAAACTAATCAATATCTTAAAAATGATGTTCTCAATTTTTGGATATATCCTTTAGTTTCCGAGATATTTATTGATCACATTTTGTCGTATTTCATACAAAGTGGCTGCCAAATTGTGGACAAATCACGCTTATGACAAAATTTTACTAAAGAAAATCCTTCATAAACTCAAAGCTAATTAACATTAAACATTAAAAAATAAATAATTTAAGAATTTTGTGAACTAGTAACATTTTCAGAGACTTTGGAGAAAATCTATCTTCGCGTTTTTGAGAAATTCCATTCCAAACTTCAATCGCGATTTCCCACAACCTGCCGAAATTAACATACGACAATCTTTTACCCAGGCGACGATATGTACAAATATAAAAATTGCATTAAAAAAATGCTGATAAATAAAAAAAAATCCACCTAAACTTTCATTTAATAGAACTCTTATGCTACTTAAAAACGGAATATTTTCCCGTTATAAGTTAACGTTTATATGTATGAATTTGGGAATATAATACTGACTGCACACGGGCTAACCGTAGCAGCAACAAACATAAATAAAATAATAAATGTTTTGATATTCAAGCGACGATTTCAATGAGAAACTAGGCTGCACACGAAGAAGCCTCCGTGTGTAGTTAGCATAACAAAAACTCTGGCCGGCGCACCGCGGTCTCTTTTACAGTGACTTCCAGTAAAATAACTTTTGTGCCATAGTGCGATAAGCACGTGCAATCAACCAACCACTGAACAAAAATAAAATATATGTACATATGTACATATCTGAGAACAAGAACAACAAAAATGCAAAAAATAAGTAAAAAAAACTCAAAGCAAATCAAAAAAGCGAAAGCCTTAACAATTAAACCGCAGTTTCAGTTACGCGATTATGCACATAAAATTGTACAAAAGTATGTATTTTTGTATTTAGCCTCATATTAGCAATTAAAGCACCGATTTCAAAACCCCCATTGAGTGGGATTGAAACTACATGTATGTACATATGTATGTACTTGCCTCTGTACAAATTGTCAACGATGCTTGAATGCGGACTTGAATGTGGCACTGAGCTCCTATTGTTGATGATGGCGCGTAAATGATATTTAAAAAATCGTGTATGGTGTATTGGTAAAACAAAAAACACATTTTATACGGATAGGCATACGCTGCCTGTTACGTGCGACATATGTATATGTATGTGTACGTACATACAGACAATATATAACTTACCCATAAATTCAGCGCAAAACGACCATATGATGGCTTCGTCACGGCGCGTTGTGGTTGGGCTCCTATAATTTCCTCGATACCCCAGCCTTGTCTTGTCGATTCTTGAGCTGTAGTTTAGGCTTTCTATGCAGCTGGTGTTATTGTCGCTAGAGATAATGGTATTGGATGTACATACATATGTATTTATGTATGTATTCGTTTGGTATAAAAACAATAAATAAAACCAAATCCACACTATGCCACAACAGCCTAGGAAATAGAAATGAAAATGTCAGGGGGTCTCCACCAAGTTGGTGTGGTGGTAGCTAGTAGTTGCTGATGATATTATTGGTGTTGGTTTTTTGTTGTTGTTGCTGTGGTGGTGGTGGTGGCGGTTATTATTGTTGTTTATACACTATATGTAATGAACATTTGCGTTTGCATTGATTGTGATGCCGTTTGGCTTCAATTGTTTAAGTTCATCGAGAGACGGTTGTATGTGAGTGCTCGGGTCGGCTGATTCGATCGGCGCGATGCGGTTTATTTTTGTTGTTTTAACTTTTGTGCCGTTAAATACATATTATATGTATGTATGTATGTATTTAAATGCATGTGTAACTATTAGCATGCATGTGTAACTATTTGTATGCATGTGTCCATTATGGTGGTCCTTAAAATCAAATGAACAATGTTTTTTCAGTCTAACCCCCTCAATCGGTAATACCACGGTTAAAGATATCACATGTAAATTTTGGTCCCGATTGGAGTCGGTTAAGGCGTGTCGCACAGGGTAACTTTATATATGACCCCAGTGCGACACGCCTTAACATAGAGGAATTTGAACTTTGCCTCCTGTGCGACACGCCTTAACCGTCTTCGATCGGAAGCATCGGCGTAGGGGTTGAGATTTAGGAAATGTGGTGTAAAAATGTGCTTCATACATTTAAGGGCCACCCTAGTGTATATGTGTATATATATATACATACACTGCCGGCAAAAGTATTGGCCCAGATGCTTTTTTACAATATATACAACATTTTTTGTTGTAATATTTTTCCGACAGTTTTTTATAAAAATATGGTTTATTCCACAACAAAAAACATAAAAATATAATTTCTAAACTTTGTGCAAAACTCGCGAAAACTCGTCAAATTTTCATGCAAATTTTCAACTCCCTAATCAAATTTTTTAGATTTTTTTTTGAGTATCTGCATACTCCGAAACATTCTAAATCTGATTAAAACGATGAAAATTTGCATGAAAATTTACTGAATTTTCGCAGTTTTTGCACAAAGTTTAGAAATGGAATAAACTATACTGTAATAAAAAAAAATTTTGGAAAAATATTGCAATAAAAATTGTTGCATATATTGTAAAAAAGCTGATGTGCCTATACTTTTTGCCGGCAGAGTAAATATGTACATAAATAATATATGTACTACACTCGTTTAGAAAAATGAGTTTCTCGTAATTTTTTTCTTGCTCAAAACTATTATTTTCAAAAGGGCATTTAGCTTAAGGAGGTTATAGGAATAAAAATCAAACAACAAAATTACTCTCTGAAGTAAGAGCAAAAAAGTGAGTAAGAACCAAAAAGTACGGGAACAATAAAACTATTCGCTTATCGCTTGACACTTTTCATGAATTTACCTGAAGAAAAAGTTCGGCTAAAATCTTCCAACTTCATTCTCTACACAACTCTCCAAAAATCGCTCTCATTTAAAGGATTTTGGAGTATGGAAACATTTTTCCTGTAACTTCCTGCAAGTTCGTGTAAAAACCTGTAAGTTCATGGAGTACTGGATCAGAGCTCTGACGTGGAGATTAGGACACAGATAGGAACCTAAACAAGATTCATAAGAGAAGAAAAGGAAACTGCGGCTGATGATCAGCGCTGGCAATTATTACTTGCGTGTACAATATGTATGTACATACATATATATCTACTTAAATATGTTTGAATAAAAGCCTCCTAGAGCCGACAAAAGACAATAGAATAGGGCACAGCGTGCCAAAGCACCACATGCGCCAGAATCAAGGACAAGGACATAATCGAAGGCAGCTGCTGTTGCTGCTAGGGCCTATAGTGTACCTATTGCGATGTCAAAGCAGCTGGTCTTACATGAATATAAAAAAATACATACAATAGAACTAATAACAGGACATTGTAGTTATTCCAGTTTTTCATGATTCCATTATGTATGTATGTATGTATATAAATACATATGTATATAGAAATACACATACCTAAAAGAATATATATTTTTGTCGGCTTAAAGTTATAGGTAATTTAAAGTTAACATTATTTCCATTCGACTTCGATAAATAAAAATTTAAGTCAAATTATCGTTTCAATTTGCTATTATTTGTAATGTCAGAATATGTTTACAGCTGTATTTAACAAAAAACAGGTATGTACTTTAAAACCGAACCTTTACTTTCTAATTCTCTATATTGTACCACCAGCCAGCAAATTTGCAGCAGCTGTATTTCGCGCACACACACACATACACACTTACTCACATTCACCGCTGGGTGAAAAATCAATTAAATCTTCAGCTTCTGCGGAAGTTATGAACTTCCTTTCAAACTCACTCTAATTTTCTACGCCTCAAGTATTCTTAATATTTGTTTAATACATAATATTTGCTCTTCACTTTATTCTTTCAACTATTTTTGTAATAAAACTTCACTACAATTTTCGTTATTTCACATTTACACACAATACAAATTCGATTTAAAGCGAGCGATTTGTACAAAAAAAAAAATACCGAAAAATTAATCGCAACGTATAGTGAACAACAGCACTTCAACCGCACTCGGCGTAGGATCGTACAGAAATGCAATCGCAACTGCTGTTGGCACTGCATGCAAAAAGGTATGGAAATTTCGTTATCTTACCACACTAAAGCAGGGTTGTGTTTGATTAGTATGAAATTACGAGCACGAGAAAAGGCCGAAAAAATACAACATAGCGAAAAAATTTAAAAACTTAAAATATATATTTACCTTTATTTACTAGAGAACTCTGCGGTTTACAAAAGAGCTCTGCGATCAAATAAAAAAGATTTGATTTCATTGATCCAATTTGGAACAGTATAAATAATTTTTTCGTGCAGAATAGTTGATGGTTGGTTATAAAACGCTAAGTAACGTTCGGAAATGCATCATCAAAAGAATTTTTCCGAATCGGAACACAAAAAAAAATATAATCATTAAGTACACCCTACAAATTTGCAACCCTGTGTATGCGTTTCCTTCCCCCCCTTCTATTTGGTTGATTAAGGAAATGGCCACCTTTTGCGAATCTGATTTTCACAACCAGATATGTTACACAGTTTTCCTGTGACAACTGCAATAGAATGGCAGCTTCCGGATTGAATATTGGCGCCAGTAAAAGTTTGACTTGTACAAATTATCTGACGCGTTTGGCATTTTACCGTAATATGAAAGAGTTTACTGAACGCGTGAACGTTTAAAAATTAAATCAAATATGTTTATGTAAAAAATTTAGTGCCCACATGAAGTATAGTGAACAACTACCGGTAAGAAGCGGTAAGTTTTAAATGTTACTATAATGTTGGTATGCAAGTTGGTAAGTAAAAAATAAAGGTATATACTGTTGTGGAATAATACCTAGGATATGGTATCCGGTTGTTACATTCCTAAATGCAGATACACACTACGGAAACGCCCGCAATGCAAATCGTCAGCCTTTACTTCTCAACTCTATTCAAGTTTGCGAAAGCAGGAATTGCTTTCAATAATTATTTTTAGATAAGGATACCCCGATATACATACATATGAATGTACTATGTACAAATTCCCAAAGGTATACTCTTATTGGCGTTTCTTATTATCGGTTCAATACTACCAAAAACGAAGGTTCGATGGTTCCCGCGACAGTTAGGTGTACGTAACTGGAACGGGTAGAATTTCTTGTCTACATGTAATTCATATGTGAGATGCTTACTCCATTTATTACTATATACAAATATTTTTCCCTAATAAAAATATAAATATTTTTCTCTAAAATCATTTAAAAACGCTAAATCTAAATTTCAAAAAAAAACACACACACACACAAATCAAGTGATAGAGGTAAATTTATTGCAAAGATTAATGCGTATTCTGCATACATCTAACAGTAAATCAATAGTTTATGGATTTTATATAGTAGACATGGAAAGTTTACAGAATTGCAAGAGCTTGCTTTAGACCTTAGCTAAACTTGGCTGCGCTTACGAGAGCAACAAGCTAGCAACTTTAATTAAATTAAAATATATTTACTAGCGAAATATGTTATGATGATAATAATGTAGCGTAAGTGTTTTAAGTTAAATAGAGGCGATGATAATCATTTGCACCGAAGGCGCAGTTACATTTAGGACACTTTCGCTGCCTAGTTTCATAACGTGTACGTAAGCAATCGTAACAAAAGACATGGAAGCATTTCGAAAGCACCGCATCCTTCCGCTTAACTTTACACGAAGGACACGTGAGCGTCTCTTTATATTCACGTATCTCTTCTAGAACTACTTCATCAATAGTACTACCCGCCATCTCAATCTTTTTCATACGTTCAGCCTTGCGCTTAAACTGCGCGAGTTCCTCCTGTAGACGCTTCGTTTTGTAGGCTTCCGCCTCAAGTGAACTAGTTTTCTCCGCTACTACTTGTTGCGCTTCCTTCATTTGTGAATGATATTTCTCTAAATGCAATTTTAAATCAGCTGCTGACTGTGCCGATTCGATGGCTTTTCGCTTGTGCATTTCCATCGCTTGTTGTCGCAGCATTAATTCTTTTTCTATAGTGGCTACCGTCGCTTGTAGGCTGCGTTCTTTCTCTTCCAGCTTACGCAATACAATATGCATTGCTTCAATTTGAGTATCTCGCGTAGTCATTTGATCGACCAATATTTGCTTTTCTTCTCGCAACAAATTGTGCATTTGATTGGCTTTGATGCGTTCCGACATAAGCTTAAAGTTGGCATCATCCTTCTCTCGCAGCTGCTGTATTAATCGAGAATTTTGTTCCTGCATATCTTCAAATGCCTGCCCGGTCACCTCCATTTCATTCAACAAAGCTTCTTCCTCATGCGAACCAACAAATGGGCGGGCATAATTTGTTCCACCAGTTCCACCCCAAGTATTCTCCACTGGCTTTTGACTAGCCACTTGTTTTTGTAATTCGTATTTCTGCTCTTCAAGTTGTTTTATCTTACGTAATGCTTCCTCATCAGCCAACTTTTTACGCTCTTCACGCTTACTTTCCTGTATCTTTTTCAATTGTTGGCGCAATTCCTCAATTTCTGAGCGCAATTTTTTCTCTGTAGCCATCAGCTGGACTTTATCGCGTTGATCCTTTGAAACGCCCTTATACATGTCGAGAAGAAGCTTCATTTCTTTCTGGTCATTCAATGCTTTTCTGCAAACAGAATAGTATTTTAATGGGATTTTCAAAAAATTAAGTTAGCTTGGTGATAACGAATTTTTTAAATATTTCAACAGTAGGACCAAAGGAGGGATATACATAGTTGCAATTCGTATAAACCACTGGTGTAACACCGTTTCGAATTTTTTTTTTTTTTTGGATTAGACCAAACCGGCAGACATTTGTGGTGCCGAATAAGAAGTTAATCACATACATACACATAAATTTATAGTATAAAAATAACAACAATAAACGTACTTCAATTGGGCTTTCAAGTCTCGCACTATTTCAGATTCCATTAATTTGATTTCCTTTGCTTTTGGCACATCCTTAGCATCTTTTTCCACTTTAACATTAGCTGTGCATGGTGTGCCTCCTGCGTTTGCTCCACTTGTAGCATTGCTATTTGTGCTGTTGGCAGCTTGTGCTTCTTTCTTTTCTCCCGCTGCGGCAGCAACACCTGTCGAACTCTTTTCCTGTTTTATACCCTCCTTTTGCTCCTTTGTTTCCTCTTCACCATCATCACCTGGAATTCTTTGAATATAGTTTATGTACTCAATCATTAATATCGTTCTGACCCTTAGCATTGGCACCTGGTTCATCTTTTACTGCGGCTGATGATTCATTTGTACCGGCGCCTGCTGCTCCTGTACCGCTTGTAGCGGTTTCTTCTTTCACAGAGTTTCCACTTTCTTGTTTTACTTCTTCTGCCGTGGGAGGTTGCTGTTTAGTACCTTCTAACTTAGCTAATGTGTCCTCTACCTCTTTTCGCAGCTGAAAGTATTGTGGTTGGTTATTAAAATAGAGAATACGAATTTGTTAAAACCCCACATCGATGTGCAATGTCTTAGCTACAGCGTCCAGAAGACTTAAGTTCATAAATTATTTTAAATAAATAAACCAACCTTGACATTGTCAGCCGAAGCATCTTTGTATTTACGTTTATAACGCTGCACCTCGCCTTTCAGCTGTCCATTATGATTCTGCAGCGATGTAATCAAATGCCGCATTTCTCTATTGATTGGCGCTGTTTGCTCATTAGCTGCCATATTCTGCTCGAATTCAATGCGTAAAGTTTCATATTCTTTCCGAATTTGTGCTAGCACATCCTCCATTTGAATCATTTCGCTGCGCACCTTTTTCTGCGCGATTAACTCCTCACTTTCCATTACTTCAATTTGTCGTAAATGTTGATTTTTGCTGGTTTGCAGCTGGTTCCGCGTTTCATCTAGCATTGTCTTAATTTGCATTGATTCATTATATAGAACAGAGAATTGCGATTGTAAGCATTTATATTCTGTAGTCTCGACAATCACAGACTCAGGTAGTTGGCGAATCTATTGGGCATAAATTTTTATTAAGTTATTTATTAGTGCATCTTCTAAAATACTTACATCCATTTTCAATTTCTCCACTTCCTTCAGCGTTTCCCGATGTGTCGCATGAAGTTTATCCAACTCTTGTAGGCGATTGTTTGCAAGCTCACGATATTCTTCGAGCTCTTTTTGTAAATCTTCATAATGTTGACTATTCACATTGGCTGTTCCGGATGTTTTGCCCGATGAAGAGCTTTTGTTGGGATCGCCGTGCATTTGATGGTAAGCCTTTAGTTTCTCAATTGCCTCGGCCAAATGATTTTCCAACTTATCATTGCGACAGTGCACTTTCTCCAAATCATATTGAAGCTCATCTATCTGGTTCTTCAATTCGGCATTTTCCGTTTCTTTAGCTGTCAGCGCATCCTGACACTCCTTCATTTTTAGCGAAATAGTGTGGAACTTTTCATGCAGAGAAGTGTTCAAACTTTGCAAATTCCGGTTCTCTGTCATAATTTCAATATGAGTTTGTTTTAAAGTCTCGTCAATATTGGGCAACAGATTATTTGTAACATTATCAGTGCCATCTTCACCCTCGGCGTTAGCGTTCGAATTGCTGCCACTTGATACGCCAGTACCTTCTTTCAATGCTATAGTGATCTTCTCATTGCGCTGCATAATTCTATCAATTACCTGCACAATTTTTGCTACCGCTCTTTTCGAGACCTGTACCCTATTGGCCAGTTTATCATCAAGTTCTTCTTTGTCCCATGTCGACAACTGAGTAAGGAAAGACGTTGTTACTTCATTTTCATTGCGATTTTCCGACTCATCCGCCGTCTCGGCATCGAAACGTTGCAAAAGTACACGTATATCTTCATTTAATTGATTCCAATACCGATTAACTACATTGAGAACCGCATCATCCTGCATCTGGCGTTTCTCAAGTTGCTCGATACGATGGCGCAGCTCTGCCTCCGTACGCATACGTTGTTCAATGCGTTGTGCGAGTTTTTTATTCTGGAACTCCAGCACTTTTATGTCCATTTCTTCGAGTGTCGATACTGGCCCAATAAGGTGAGGCTCAAAATGCACCTTCTTAATCGGTGGCTGCCCTAGGTTTGTGGTAGCCGCGACACTACCGCCACCACCTGCATCGTCAGCCCCACGCTTAGACATTTTGCTGGAAAATACTATATTTATAACATTTTTATAATGAAAATGTTAAAAAAAGGGAAAATTAAGCCACAATTTGGGACACAATGCCGGGTTCTAAAGGAAAGTCTTTTGCTTAGTTTTTTTGAAATATTTTCGATCAAGTGGAATACATAACATCAAAGTATTAAATCAATATAACTTTTTGAAGATCTTACCTCTATTTTTTGGAAAATAGCAGAATATTTATACAGCCAAAATAAAATGGCCTGAAAAAATTGATGAGCATTTCCCATCCGTATCACTGTAGCGATGAAAAATTGCTAAGCAGAAAAGTGGAAAACGAAACACAGAGTGATGTAGAACTTTAAAAATATGCCTAGATATCCAGCTGTAACCCAAGTCTGTTCGTTTACTTTACGCGTGGCATTAACTTTTTTTTTTTGGGAAAATTTTAAATAACTCAGATTTTTATTAACATTTACCAAAAAATAAATGTTTATACATTATTCGGGCACAGTTCGCCTATTTGTACAATGATTTTGGGACTGTGTCCAATTGCATTATCCGATTAAAAATCAGTCACGTGAAGTAAAGGATTAGGGTTTAATTTAAAACAAAGGCTTCGAATATCCGAGCACTAATTTATTAATAAATTCGGTTTGAAATAGGTTCCTTTTTTGTGATTTTGAGGTGGGTTATTCGCAAAAATACTGTGGATGGCGTAACCGGAGTTTCAGTTTTCGCTGTCAAAATGCTAATTTTGGGTGCCACAGCCCCTCCGTTTCCCATCACAAAATCACTGTACAAATAACCGAACATTTGCCTAATTTTCGGAGAAAAAAATTTATCGGCGGAGTTGGGGCATTTTTTGGCCGAAGGCAAACCAAACTGAACTTTCGTGGTTGCACATAGACGAAGTTCTAAACGTATAACTTTCGATTCGTGAGTGTATTAGGCCTTGTTAGTCTAAAGGCCGCTCTAATTAAAGGATTTATGTCTTTTTTACCCAAAGGATAACCAAAGAGTCTGGCATTTTAAAGTTCTTCTAACCTTTAAAAGTTTTTCTTGCGTACAGAGTATCGTACTCAAAAATTAAAATTAAAAAAAGGCCCAACCTTTCCACCGAATGCTTTCGGTCTCAAAAGAACGGATGAAAATTCGCCTCTCGCCAGCTCGTCGACAACTTCGTTACCCTCGATGCTTCAAACTTTCCGTTCTGCGATCCTTTTTGCTTATTTGGCGTTCTGCCATTCACACCTGGAATTTTCAGCCAAAATCAGATTTTTCAGTAAGGAGTCAGAAAACTTATAACTTCCTGGTATTTTGCTTCAATTTACCTGCTACTCTTCCGACTCTGCCTGACCACACATACATATATGTATATACAGCCGCAGCTGAACAAAGATAACGCAACGATAACGGGGAACGACCCATATCTATATCTGGACAAGGACTGTCACTGCAAATTATTCCTCAGAAACCATTTGAGGAATTTGTATGCTGTTAAAAAACAACCATATTATAGATGGGTATAATGTAGGATGTTCACTGAAGTTTCAGGTCTATTGTGGCCTCATTGCCCATCACAAGAACTAGTTCAGCTGAAGGCCCTTATGAAACCCATCAGTTACAGAAAGTGAATGCGCGTAACCTGCTAAATATATTTTGCGTTTTCCTAGCGACCGTGTCGCACTCTAGATGTAAATGCATTGAGCAAGTGTCTGCCACCGTATCATAGTAATAAGTGTCGCCTGAGCTAATTCCAGGGGTTTTTATGTGCGCTCGCAGCCTGCCATGATCCTGGCACTATAGCAAGAAAGGCTTCTGGTTCTATTTTTCGAACCCCCGCTGCCTCTCAAGCTGATCTGCCATTAAAGATCGAGTCCAGTAGCATGGAATGAGTGCTAAAGTTACTTTTGAGTTATTACTAATAAACTCCACAACAGGGGATACAGTAGCCATGTCTAACTACGTTTATAAACACTTGTTTTAGGTGGGAGCTCAAACTCAATTCATAAATAACGACCTCGTAAAAATCTTAAGCGCTGGCTTACCTAGGGTAATGGAATAAAATTTGGTTTATACCTACTCGAGAAATGGTAGCTTAAGTATTTACATACACACATATATGGGGTGATGTAAGCAATTGTTTGAGATATTTAAATTTTTTTCTAATAATTGATACTACAGGCTTTGGAAAACTCAGTCTTGGAGCGATTCTCAGTTGAACAACGCGTAAAAGTGATCCAAACGTCGGTGCCGATTAAAAAAAAACATCATGAGGCTAATTTTCACTGCAAGGAAAAACTATGCGCCCAAAACGAGTCACTGTTTGGTGTGGTTTTTCAGCTGGCGGAGTCAACGGACCGCACTTCTTCGAAAAAGATGCCGATAACGCTGTTACGGTGAACGGTGAAGGTTATCGTGAGATGAAAACATACTTTTTATTGCCGTTTCAACAGAACGGTGCCACTTGCGCAGTCTTACTGATTCACCATATATACTATCCGAATAATAAATACTTACTTTGTCAACGTTCCCTGCCTGGATTTGTTTTTAAAAGAAAATCTTAGCTAAAATTAGTCCTCTAAAGCAGCTAATTTTATTGTAAATCGAACGTGTGATACATGGCAGTGTTTGAAGAATATGCAGTTTCTAACATTCGAATATATACATATTATAACTCTCTACAAATGCAATATTTTTATGTTTCAAAGATTTTCTTTTAATTTAACTGTGTCAAAAATTTAGAATGATTGGTATTTTAGAGCTTGCCTAATAGTCATACAATCCACCTCATCAATTTTAATGCTGTTCGCCTTAATGTTGATCTCCTCCTCCTGCATTATCTGCACGTGTAACAAGTAACGCAAGGAGGCTTTATTCTCATTTATCTTCTGATTTAGCTTACATATGGATGCCTGTAATGCTTCCATCTCATGATAGAGTGCATCCTGCACACTATCGCAAGTCAACTCAAGTCCGGGACGACGTGCACGATTGCTCAATCGTGTCTGGCAGAGCGTCAATGAACGTTGCTTATCGACCAGCTCCTTCTCCAATTGATGTATGTTACGCTGCATTTCGTGTATGTGATTCATGCAGTCGTTGTGCTTATCTTCCAAACATTTCTTTACATGTTTCGTTTCGGAGATACGACGCTCGAAAGCCTCATTGGTGCGATCCGTTTGATTTTGCATATCCTCGCATACTTGCTTCAATAACAAGTCGATGTATGCTCGCAACTGTGCAGCCGAATTCAATTCCTTGGCATTATCCTCAATATTTTTATAGGTTGTATGTTGCCACTCGCCGAGGGAGTAGCGACTGTAAGAAAAATATTTTTTGAATACTTAAAAAAATAATCTACGTTATTGCAGTTGTACATAAACCGGATACAGAGAAAAAATTACAAGTCTCGAAATATTCAAATTGGACATAGCCGTGTAATGAAAATTTTACTACAACTATTTAAAAATTTAGATACTTGTTTTTTTTCTGAATTAAATTGGAGGACTTGCTTTTTGAGAAATTTCTTCCTTGGTTTTGATGTTACTATATCTACTGAAAATCGAACTCGAGACCTGTAGAATAATATCTCGCAGCTCTACACAAAATATTAAATTCTGAAAAGCCTTTAGCTACAGCTTTAAGCTTACTACCGAACGTGGAGGCCTAGAGCTCTGTCGGGCCAAACTTAAATGTTTTTACCAGTGCTGAGTAGACGAAGCTTTTAGCCTATGTATGTATGTATGTGCATCTGTCTAAAATCTATAAAAGGTTTATACACAGCACTCAATTTAGCGGAAGGAATTAGTTTAAGATTTTTTTGTATGTACATTAGGGTGGATCAGCATAAAAAAGTTGCAACTTTTCCGCCGGAAATATAAAATTTATTAAATGGCATATTCATTTTCGTAGGAATCGAAAATTTAAATTTTTGTATAGAAAAATTCAAAACTTTCGATTCGTACAAGAATACTCCTCTAAATTTTAGGGCTTCCGCGAAAATATCTCGGAAAAATATTAAGATTTACGTGACCTAGACCGAATTGAAATGCTTTTAAAAATCTCATTTTGATTCCAGTGATACAATTTTTGAACATTTTTATGCAAACCTTTTAAGCTTAAACTCTTCTATCATCTAAGGTGATTTGTTAACAAAACTTAAGAAAATAAACGTCAGTTTTTGAAAATCAAAGCAATTTTTTAGCCGGTTGAAACTTGTATTAATTAAAATTAAAACTAAAAACTAAAATTACATGGGCTATACAACTGCATACCCAGAAATGTTCTGAAGATTTAGATTAAACAGTTTTATAATTTCATTAAAATTTTGGGAATTTTTATTTTGCATAAAGTTTGTTTTTCTTAAAGCTTGGACAATATTTTTAATGGGAAAACAACAAAAAAAAAAACCTTGAAAAATATTGTGAATATTAAAAAAAAAACCAACACGTGGTCACTTGTTTGAGTCACTGTTTACATAGAAGCGGAACTTTTGTTGTTGTTGATCAGCGTTTCATCGTAAACGCATTTTCAAATCTCGTTCTAAGGAGATTGTGTGATACATAATAGTGGCGTTCCAGATGCTTCACGATTTGCAAGGTTTTACAGGAAGTCGTTCCAGGTGACCACCTTCCATAAGTTTTATTAATGGAGAAAACAGCTGTTCCTGCAAATCGTGAATACCGTCAAGCATCTGGAACGCAACTAATATGTCCGCGGAATCTGAATTTTTTTTAATGTTTAGAACTTTCAATATAAAACTCTTGTGCAAGAGTTGCCCGCCTGTTAAAGTTAGAAACGTCCAGCTAACCTTTAAAATTTCACTAGTCAAAAAGCACTTTTAATACAACAAAATCATACCATTCCAAATTGGAGAGATCTTTGCCGGTGCCCAAATGACGCTGTGTCTCACGTAGCGTTAAATTATTCTCATCGATTAGCAGAGATTTATCCTTCTGTGCCAAATCCTTATCTAGCAGATATATGGTAGCACGTAGACTACGTATCTGTTCGGTTGCCTCTTTCAGTGATCGATCCATTAGACACTGACAACCTCTGATAACCTTCAATTCATGCCGCAAACAACGATCGACTTCGTCATCGCACAGATCCACACCAATGCGTCCCTCACGCAATATTTGACAGCGCTGATTTATAGCCAAGGATTTCTCTTTTAGAAAGTCGATTGCATTGAGAACACGATTGCGATATGTATTGAGTGCCTCGTCCTCCAACAAAGCCGTTTTCTTTTGCCTATTCAGCTCATCTAATAAAAATCGAATCTCGCTTGTGCGCTCACGCATATGATGCTCCACTTCGCGCTGCCAAGTCTTGGTAGTATCTTTAGTTTCGTCGACAGTGCGTTGAGACTCCCTAAATGTTATGGGCGTTTTATATACATATATATAAACTGCAATTAAGCAACGACAAATACATATTTACATATATGTAAGTATGTAACTTACTCCACAATGCGCTCCGCTAAACGCTCCTGATCACAGGTAATACGAAATTTCACTTTATTATTGAAATCCCAATCCTCTTCGGTATACTTTGGTGGAATTCTCGCTTGTGGTCCATAGCCTTTGCCCG
>NW_016166989.1:0-22612 GCF_001687245.7 Rhagoletis zephyria | reverse complement strand
ATATGTTTGTTTGAACTAACGGGCCCTTCTTCTTCTTACTACGTCACTCACCTGCCAATTTCGCTGCAAACTTCGCGATCTGAACACACAGCCGCCTGCTCATAAACACCCAATTTCGATACGAATTTCTCCTTTATCAATGGCGGTGTATCCTTGAGCACCAGCGCCTTTCTCGTTGGTTTCGCTTGGCTACTGGCGGTTTTTTGAGCTGTGGTGGGCATATTGTTAGTAGCCGAGGTGGATATTGGCGCCGTTGGTGGCTCGGCGCTGACGGTGGCGGTGAGGGCGTCAGTGGGCTGTGTTGCTGCTGACTCACTGAAGCCGGCTATCGCGATGCTGCCGGCTGCAGTGGCGATGGTAGTGGTGGTAAGTTCGGCTATTGTGCTGCCTTCAGCACTGTCGTCACTTGTTGAGTTTGACGCTAGCGCGCCATTTTTACTACTGTTGCTGTCGTCGTCTGGCGAGAGAGAATAATTAGAGATGGAGGGAAGAGCGAAGGATGTATCATTGTCGATGGCTGTACTGTTTTTGCTTTGTGCATTTGACGTCTTAGACCAATCTGTGGAGTGGTTTTAATGGTGACAGTGGTGGTGGTGGTTGGTGGTTGGTGGTTGTGTTGGAGGTGGTGATGTTGATAGTTTTTTTTTTGTTTTGGTTTCGTGCATTTTTTTTTATTATTTGCGGGGAAAATGAAAGAGTTGGCAGAATGAAAGAGAAAAAAATGCAATGCAAATTATCAGTAACAGGGTAGGTGTTTTAATTTGTACAGTGCAAAAGAGCGTAGATATAATTTATGCTTCATTGATTTTAATAATTGTCACTCAAGTTATATTGCATATATTTATGTATGTATGTAAATAAATAAGAGTAGCTATGCACTAAGTAAATTTTTACATAAAAGCAAAGTGCATTTGAATGAAAAGTGCATAGAAACAAGAATTACATATATACAAATACACGTAAGTGCATTTACTTACCGCTAAAGCATAGACTGATAATAACGTAGGAGATGAGTGCCACACCGATAAAGCAGATGAGTACTATCGTTAACTTTTTCATCCATTTGAGGATGTTCGCGCGCCTAAAAGTAGACAATATATGCAATGAGTTATTTAATTATATGCATAATTCGGCAGGAAACTATAATAATAGTCATATATGCAGCATGTCACACAATTGAGAAAATATTACTGTATTCACGAATAAAAAAAAAAAATATTAGGCATATTTTAGACGAGCTATTACTATGATTGTGACACGTTGTATAATTTTGCGAATTTCCAATTACTTCATGACTCCTTGTTTAGGCCCCTATCTCATCTAGTCTATCATACTAAATTTATAATCCCGCCAAGTTGGTGAATGCAATAGGAATTTTTCAAGTTTTGAATGATCTGAAGTGTGAAAATATTATTCAACTAGTGAACCCGCCAGTGAATTGTTAAAATGTTTCTTTTTGCAATAAACCAATTCGAAAGCAATCTACTACTTCGTAGAGAAACCTCAAAACACACTCGAGTAGTACATGACTGTCCACGTATAAGTAGCCTTGTAAACCTTGCCACCTTTTTGCTCTTAAACTTGCCTACCAACCTAATGTAGATGCATTTATAGTACGCAACAACAACAACACAATAGAAAATTGAAATAAACAAAGGCACTAAAGAAAAAGAGATGACAAAAATTTATCAACGGGCTGAGTCAGTGGAAACGGCTTGGCTGCTGGTGCGGACACAACAATGAAATACACAAATTTAAAGCGCGATCAAAGTATTAAATGAGACAGTGGGAAGAACAGCACCAATGAACAAGTAAATAAACTTACTTAGAATACCAACATTAGGATGATCCGAAAAAAAAACTAAAAACGTAAGTGTCTAACCAAATAGACGACCTAGTACAAGCTACTAACACTAAACTAAACATTTTTGAGGTGCACGCGAGGTGAGGTCCAAACCAAAACGTTACGAACCCACACGCAATACCTCCCAAGCTGCCGGGTAGCTTTAGATCGTCAAAAGACTGGGCTATGGGTGCGGTATGCTAAAAGGATGCGATAGAGAATACAAAAGGGCCACAACTACCGAAAATAGTAAATACGTCCAAACAAATACAGAAACAATAACTCTTTTTACCCTCTTCAGCGCTCGCTTAATTCTGCCCCGGCGCGCACCAACAAGTTGGATCATAGCCTACGCGTAGCGAAAGCATTGGGCCTCAGTTGTAGGTGCCCGACCAATTGGCGCCGGCCCGTTAATTCTAAATTGGGCACGGAGAAAAAGGCGACGCACCTATTGCGGTTTTTCGCGTCATCCCTTCCTACCTATGGTGTGCCGGTATCGTTTTGGCGCGAACACCTTTAATGAATAATTTTCCCCAATGCGGTAGCTTTGCTTTTTAAACTGAGCTTTACTTAGTAGGTACAACTCGTTGTCGGAAGAGTTTAAAACGAACGAAAAAAGGGTAAAACGAAGGCATATACAAAAGAAGTTGTTGCGGCCAATACGCAAAAACCTTGGAGAACGATTATTGTCTACACCCTCTTCTTCTTGGGGGGTTTGATTAGTAGATCTAGCTACGTTGCGGCACTAGTGTATCCTGACAACAATAGATTCTGCAAATAACCAATAGAACCGCCCCTGTTGGTTGGATCATAACTATGCGATATTTCATTGACCTTTGGAAATACTGCCATATATATTCAAAGCTTAAAATTTTCTAACAGGGATTTTTATATTTTTGCTTGCCTTAATCATGGTGGACTAGTTATAGACTGGAAGAGTGTGGCCATTGCTGTGGGTAATGCAGATAACTTATGATCACGATTTAGACAACAAAGGCGGCGCCCTTCTGGTACTAGTATTCCGCTCTCAGAGAATTTAACAGAATCGCTGTTTGTATGATGTCACACTTGTGCAATTTACGTAACGTTTTTCTTGCATAATTCCTTCTTATTCCCGCATTATTGCTCGCGTTTTGACATTTCTCTCCCGCAACTGCACTAGTGTGACGTCACACAAAAATTATTCTCAAAGGTCCTATCTTATGGGCGCAATCTTGTATTCTATCATTATTGACTAGTTATGCGAAAATTTGTCAGTGCTGTATCAATGGTAGAATTCCCAGACAGAGTCTTATCCAAGATCAGGCGCAAGGTTGAGAGCTGCAGATGGAAACCCCCATACGAGGGAAGAGCCACATCGGCGGCTTGTTGTTCCTAGTAAACAAGACCAGATCCGTCTTGCTGGGGTTGACTGCGAGGCCATCGTTGGCTGGCCACCTAGTTGCCAAGTTTGGGAAACGTTGAGTCAGATCAAAAAGGGTAACTAGAAATCTTCACCTGCAATCCAGAGCGGGGTAGGGCGAGCACCGCCTTGTAAAGTGCACTCTACGCTGAGCGCAGGCGCTCCCCCACTCCACTTCTGTCAGAAAGTACACTGTTAATGTGCCTTGTTAGGTTGGTTTCAACCCCCAAATTATAAAAACACTTGACTATTGCCTTCAAAATGGTATTATTGAAGGCCTCTCGGTGTCCATAATGCACAATCAGCCTTTTCGGCGTTTACCAAAAACGAAGACAGAGTCCTGAAGACCTTAGCGAAAGCATAAGAGCCCTTACCGGGCTTTTTCCAAGAGATTGTCCATGGCTTCTTCTTCGCTATTCCAATTTTGCACTTGCGACTTTATAAAGTACCCAGCCCGATGGCAAACCACTTTTACGAGCCCTATTAAAGAGTCGTCTGCTGGACGCCCTCAAATCAAAGAGCTCTGCCGTCTGCCAGGGTGGTTTCCCTTCCGAGATATGAGTGGACACCCGCTTTCAGGAGTGTTCCTTCATGCAGTACCTACTAAAACTGACTAGCTACATAGACGCAGCTCTAACTGGATATGTCGACGAAGTTTTTGGAATACGTTGTTGCCTTTTCTATTTAACGTTTCTTATGAGCTGAGTTTCTCAATTCTAGAATTTTATTTTAACGGTAGAATACATTTTATCTTATTTTCGAATTTTATGCTTTAGAATTTGTTTAATAGACTATTTTTTTAAATTACACCTTCTATTATTGCTGTGTTTACACTGAAGTGCACATTACATACATATTTCTAAAATTAGTTCAATTATTTATTTTACACTTACATTTGTTCGCGTCTCGCCTCCTCCGCCACCGCTGTATCACTAGTGAATTCTCCACCATTTTTCTCCTCATCATCTAAGCCGCTAGCAGATTTCAGTGGAATTTTATTGAGAGCATCTTCGTTGGAGTGTACCATTTTTAAGCCATCAGTTCTGAGAAAAAAAATTTTTTTGAATTAAACTTTAAAGTTTATTTTTATACAAAGATGCACTGGAAAATCACAAATTCATATATGTATACATACATATGTATGTATTTATGTACGAGTAAGCACTGAAAATCCACACGCAAACACAAAAGTTCTCTACACGCCGCGAGTCTGATGCCAACTGATTGCCATGCTGACCATAATAAAGTGCTAAGCTTTCGCAAAACATACATGTATTCACACCAGTGCACGGACTTGGGAAAATGGTAGAAGTTGGTAGATCTTTTTAATCGAAACAATTTTTAACAGTTTTTTTTTTAAACATGGCGAATTCATAAAATTTTATTTTAGTACGCCTGCTATCAGGCATGTATTTTTATATCATACAACAAAAAATTTATTTCACGTCAATAAAAGATTCAACAAAAAACCTTCACCTACATATAACTGGGCCCGAATCACGGCATCCGTGATCGAATAAAACTCGATTCGAATCGAGGCGAATTCATACATATAAGATGATAGCGACAGCGCTAAAACTTCACTAACAAATTATACGCACAATGACAATCAGAACACAACAATCGTACAACGAACACGGTACCACGGCCTGATATGAATTTGCCTTGATTCAAAACGAATGAACTAAAAAGACAGCTGTTTTCTTTCCAATAGAATTTGAATTGAAAAAGCAAACTCACTACCGAATGCCGCAATCTCAAAAAGAAATATCGAATCGAATTTTATTCTATTATTATTTTATTTTATTTATTTTATACACTCAGCGCTACAAAGTTTTTGGATTCAAATTAGATTTGAAATGGTTGAAGTTTGCAACCCATTCGTTTGGCAGTCTCCCACACAAAATTATTGCAAACGAAAAATATTTACATGAACAGCTGACACGAATGCAATTTCACTTACACTGCATTCATTTAAGTCTCTTTGCTTTCTTTCCCAAAAAAGAATAAGTAGTTTTTTAGCCTTTGTTGGTAAAAATGGTAGAAAATATACTATAGCTAATAAGTTGGTAGATCTACCAATAAAGTGTTAAAGTCCGTGCACTGATTCACACAGACACATTCTCACTCACTCTCTCTCTCGCGCGCTTTTTCTATGCTTTTGTCTGCATATAAATTCCGAAAAACACTAGAAAAACACAACATTACAACCATATGTTGTTATCCTTGCTGGCGCGTCGTCGACGTCGTTGTAGTGATGACAAGCAGAACATGAGCTGTCTGCCATCCTTGTGGTGCTTGGCAAAGGGCTGGTAGATACACAGCTGTATGGAATTGAGCGCGGAATACGTACAGTCAATCAATAAAGTTTAGGTACAGCGATTCAGCGATTTTTTTGCACTTTATTATTTTTTAATTATTTTATTTTTCGCATTTTTTTTTTTATAAAAATATGGTTAATTCCACAACATATACCCTAAAAATTAGAGCTCCAAACCTTGTGCAAAATTAAAGAAAATTCTGCAAATTTTCGTTAAAATACTGCACTTTTTAATTACACTCTTTAGAAAAAACTGAGTATGCAGTTTTTTTTAGCCCATTCAATTTTATTACAATAATGTGCCAGCCAGAGGTAGCTAGGACTTACCAATAATTTTTGGCAAATTTTTTTTTTGTAAGGTGTCGTTCATTTTCTCCATATAAAAAAATGAAAATGTACCAAAATTGAATGCGCTAAAAAACTGCATACTCAGTTTTTTCTAAAGAGTGTAATTAAAATCGCTGTACCTAAACTTTATTGATTCACTGTATGTATGTTCGTGCACACGCGGCAGAGTGGGGCAGGATATGGAAATAAGTCAACAGGCAAGCGACGTTGTCATGTCGTCACGATAAGTAAGTTAACTCCCTCTTCGTGTAGCCGAGTTCTATGCTTCCTCAATTATATGCTGACACACACACACACACTTGCAAGCTCGCAGACATCTTCTAAAAGCACACACATATATGCATACATATGTCTGTATTTTTTAATATATTCTGGCGAACATCCATTCGCACATCCGTCATTGCAATTATGTGCGACCGGCAATCGTGTTGCGCGCATGTAGTAAATAAGTGAATGCCACTTAGTCGCTGTGCCACTGTGCCACACAGTGGGCCAAGTCAGCTAGCGTGAGTGGTCAGCGAGCAGGTCAATAGACCCAACCCACAAATTGCTTTGGAAAATAACATGAAATTTATTGGAGTGGGTCACGTCGCGTATTTGGGTCACGTGTTTTTAAGCGCGCTTCAACTGCACACACACTACGACCTCTTGCTTGGTAACTAGTACATACTTGCCTATACATGCTCTTGCCTGTACAACGAAGTGCTTTATGGTGTTTTGCGCCATTGCAAAAGTGCAAGGACCTGCAGTGCACTGTATTTGAATTTCCACTACAAATGGCAGCAAGCAATTAAGTTGCATATCGCAATTGAAACAGTATTCGTTGCGAATTTGTAGGTGCGAATAGTTATACTTGGAAGTGGCGAGTTGCAGATTTCATTTAATAGATTGTGAATTAGGTTGCCGCCTGCATGGTATGTGGGTCAAATTTCCTTTTCGTTGAAAGTACTACCATACACTCTTACTGTGTGTATGCGTGAGTGATGAGATTGCGCAAGCGTTGTTTGCATGTCGATGAACGGAAGCAATTTATTGATTGGTTTACGGATATCAAAAGCTCAATTAAACACACACACATGTACATATAAGGTTGTTACAGGCAGTTACAAAAGAAAGTAATTGATGCTGATATCGATAGATTGACGATGGGTAAAGCCAAATCAAGTGATTGTCTTTCGCACCCTTAAATCGTGATCTGAGATATACTGGCACCTTCTGCAGATAGAACTTGTTATACGTCATCGTTGAAGCGTTGTTGTAATAGCACAGTGCATTGTGATATCGTCGGTAGGATTTCAAAGTCCTTTTCAAAGATTTTACGGTACTGTAGATACTTAACGGCGAACGTACCTAGGGTGATTGTTGCAAGAAAGAAACGTTTTTTATGTCAACTATAGGCAGTTCCTGTATGAAAAAAATTTAATCTGGTATGCTTTTAAGTTGCTCAAGGAATATAAGAACAACCCACATTAAGAAACATAAATAACCTCTTAGGATTGGAGAAAAAATTCATTGACATCAGGAAGTCTCATACTTCAGACTATAAATTTGTAATTCTATTACCACATCACATCATGGAAAATCACAAATGCTGAACATGATGATTGAGATAACAGTTTTGATGTATTTTTCCTCTGTTTTGAATAAACAACTAAGGTATTCCCAAGACGTCGTCCGCGTCGTAATGTCGAAAAGTCATATAATTTCTCAATGTAAACTAACGGTTGGAATGGTTTTAAGGTATTCGTAGGGTATAATAAGAGATATTTATATATTTTCTTTGGGTTAAAAACATTTTGGTATAGTTACAAATTCTCTAAAAGCATTTTAACTGTTATCTTACACTGAAACATTTTATTTAAAATCAAAAAAATTTTAAATTTGTATGTACACATTTTACTCAACTTCGGTGTAAAAAAATGCATAACTCAAATTATTGTAGAGTGCACCCCGTAGTACTATACTTAAATATTGCGCAATATCCAGAGCTACCATTATTTTTATTTTTTTTTTTTGAGAAGAAATATTTTCAAAAACTATTTCTTTATGAAAAATTTTGTATGTGGAAAATTTTTAAATTTTTTTTAAATATTTCTTGTCATAGAGAATTTCGTGTGTGTATGTGTGAATTTTTTCAAATTTTTTCCTCGCCCCGTTGTCGAAAACAGGAAAACTATTCAATCGATTTGTTTTTGTTTTTGTGCTGTAAAGTTTTTAAAAATGTATTAATGAAGCCCAAATTTCATATTTATTTATTATTTATGTTTATCCATTAACCCTAAAAATTTGAAACAAAGCAAACACATGAAGCGTGAACCCCGTCCATTTTGGTACGGAACGCCCCATATACAGGTTGAGTGCAAAATCCTTACAAGTCCATACCAACTTTTCATCTGTCATTGAAAGTTCATTTTGTTTTATCAAAAAACTGCCATTAAAAATACATTGGAAACCACGAGTCAAGTAGTTCCAGCGTTAAAAAGTTTTTATTGATTATCTCGAAACGCCGAATTTGGAGTTGTTGAACTCACCGATTAAAATAATTTGTAGCAAGTTGAGGCTTTGAATTATGATTTTTTGTTTAAGTTTTTTTTATTATGTTTTAATTTAATTTATGTTTTTTTTTTTATATTTATAATGGTTTCCATTTATAAGAAGATAGTTGGAATTAAAAGTGAGCTCAGATAAGATCTTATAAAATTTACAACCTTTTATCTTTGCTATCAAGCTCTCCGTCTGGCAGCTTCTAACGCTGGTTATAGTTAGCACATTTTAAAATTTGATTTTTCTCATAAAAATTAAAATACCTTGAGAAAATAACCTCATCTGGAGAAACGGTATACAGATCCATAATCTACATATAGTGTTAAGTATATTTTTGTTTTATAAAATAAATCAGCAGGAGCTTCCATGGGAAGCTTGGCATCATCGAATTTTGACTAAAGTTTATCGATCAAGCAGACATTGCAGGTGACAATTCAGTCTCATCTGGTACACATACATACATAGTACGCAATCGGACTCACGCTTTTTCCATTGAGGAAATCAGGCATCACAAGGTCACTATCAAAGTCGAACTCTGTCATTTCGATTTCTCTCATGTAATTACTTTACAGAGTAAACGGGATGGGTATACAAATGCAGTCATATCCTAATATAGATTTAGGTTTGGCTCATAACTTTGTTTTTAGTTTATGTATAAATAAAATGTGCGTATTACAAATACAACGTCAATACAAAACTTTGACGATCCCGCACTTTGACGAACGGCAATAATCGCAAGCGATTAATTATTCTTATAATTTTCTGATACTTATTGTGGAATTGCTGGCATTAAAATGTGTATGTATATAAACTTTTAATGCTTTTCTTCTGACATACAAGTAACGCAAATTTAGCGATGGCACGTAGGAGATGTTGACGTCATAGAGAACATATCAATGTCAGCGTGAAAACTAAATACATACATATATAATTGCTAGTACATACATACATACAAGTGCATTTCTAAGTACGTATGTATGTGTGTGTGTTATTTATTACAAAAATATTGCTTTGGGGAAACACGCACGCATAGAAAGATTTCACTTCGATTTTGATTTCATTTGAAGGTGTGGTCGCAAGTAGGTTATAAAAATAAGCGCAATTTCAAATACATACATACATACATATATACATTTGTATACATGTGCGCATACATCAAACTATTACCGCCACAACTTAACAAAGTTTTTCTTGCTCCCACTTCTCCTTAAAGAAACAATTAAAATTAAAATGTTTCTTTCTAGTCACAAACGCATGTGCGTATATCGCCGGTCAGATATGGTACATGCATACATACGCATGTACATACGCCACTAGGCCCTTTTCTACGTTGAATGACATCGTTTAGCCAACAGTCGATCGCATGTCAGCCGCTACCAAAGCCAGTTGGCGCCCATCAATGGGTTAAAAAGCAATTGAAATCAACGTATAGCACTCTGGCGCGCGACGTGACTGCCAAGTCTACATACACATTCGTACCTGTGTTGCTATGAAATAAAGCTGCAACAACATGCACTTGCCACAATTATGGCAGCTGTTTGCAGTTTGGCTATTAAATTGGCAGCCACCACAACCGTCCACACAGAAGTAACGTCGAAGTGTATTTTAATTGTGCTGCATACACTCGTACGACGCTGCATGGCGTCTTGCATGTCAATAATGAGCGCAATCAATGTACTTATAGTGTTTTAAAGTGCGTAATATGGCAACGCCAAATTCACTACCGGTCAATTAATGTGTTTGCAGTGCTGTCGTACACGGCTTTAACAATTATTTTGGAGGTTGGCTCATTCTACAAGCATTTGTGGGACCTTTACAAATTCGGCTTTGTATGCATTGATTATTTTGCTGATGTCTCACATTTTTCCTACTTCCTTATACGGAGTGAATGCAATAAAAATTCAAATTTCTATTTAATAAATTGTCAGCGCTCCTTATGAGTCGCGTAATATGCAAATAAAGTGCCAACTACTTGTGTATATTGCTTTTTTTTCAATTTCTATTTTTATATTTTTACTTTTATACGTGACAAACTTTTCATTGCTGTTGGTCGCTAAGAGCCAATACGAAATGCCACGAAATGGTTTGCGGTGTTATATGGCTACGTAACTGTATTGATTTACAATCATTCCTTCATACAAACAAATAAATTATTTTATTAAAATTCCCATCGCTGAAAGATGCCAACAAACTTTTGATCGCCAATCATTACGTGTTTGGTCTGTTAACTTCGAATTTATTTCTTACTACTCAAGCAATAAAGTTACTCATACGCCCAAGTGGCTTGCGTTACTTTCTCTCCATGCCCTTCAATGCTAAGTGCCCAACTTTTATTGGACAGTAAACTGACTTTAGTATAGATGAGTTCAAGTAAAGTGGTCATTGATGTTTATATGGCCATTGGAATTGGAACGCTTCTTAGAGGGTTTTGTTTTGTATGAGGCCATTAGAGCATAAGTGGCTTAACACGCAATTATTTTTTTGGTATGGTTTTTTTTGTAAATATTTAATCTCTGGAAAAAGTCTCAAATGTGTGCCTTATTTTCATGGCATGCTATGTAGTCTTGTACCTTATGAATAAGTAATAAGCGACTTTTGTTTTAAAATTATCACATTTGAGAAAACTGTAATTTAAGTACAAGAAATACATTTTAGGTTTAGGCCACTTCTGCCCTCACGGCATAATATAGAAACCTCTCGAAGAAGCGTTCTAATTCCAATTACCATATACACATCCACGTCTACATTTGTTGAACTCATCTACACTCAAGTCAGTTTACTGTCCAATAAAAGTGAGGCACTTAGCATTGAAGGGCATGAGAGAAAGTAATGATTGCTTAAACGGCATCAAAATAGAGATATTTAACGCTCGAAATAGCTTTGAGCACACCGTGCTTGCCGCTTGGCTATGAAAAAAGCGCAAATCAGTAGCGAGTCGGCTATTTCACTAATGGCAGCCACCTCTGCGGTCTCTCTGCAAAAAATCGCTCCACCAAACCTTTCGTAAACCTTAACCCATCCATGGAAAAGTCCATTGTTACCTCCTTCCAACTATTGCCTCCCTTTCACTTATCTCTAGAACGGATGCCACTCTAGCAACGCAGTGATCTGCGGTATCAAGCATAAAGTCGAAGTCTCCAACAACGTGCGGAAAAATCAGAAAAAAATTCAAATACACGAAAAAAAGAATATACTCACGAAACTAGAAGCCAAACAAAAATAATAAAAAAAAAGGAATACGGTAAATTGTTCTAAGGACACAATCGTCGTCGCCGAAGCAGATTAGATAGTATGATTGTCCTGTTTCATAGCTCTTCAAAGGATCTCCCGAGGACTTTAAAGTGAAAGGGGATAAAACTTAGTAAATCTGGGTACTCAGCTCCGATGAAAGCCGTTAAATCTCGAGTAAACTTTTCGGCATTTGTTTTCTGAAATTTTTCAAAATTTTTGTACAGGGGAAAATAAAACTAGAAAAGAAACTAGCGTTGAATTGAGTTTTTTCAATAGATTTTTGACAAATAGTATTCGATCGTTACGTAATTTTCACTAAATTAAAAATCAGACGTACAGAAGGTCAAATGTGAATTTGTAAACAAAAATTTCCGCCATATTGGATCCG
This sequence comes from Rhagoletis zephyria, assembly GCF_001687245.7. NCBI lineage: Eukaryota > Metazoa > Arthropoda > Insecta > Diptera > Tephritidae > Rhagoletis > Rhagoletis zephyria. The sequence goes on along the minus strand of NW_016166989.1, from coordinate 10,536 downwards.
CCATTTTGAGTTTTAAAAATTCATAATCAGATTCATAATTAGAGACCCCGTAAACCGCCGAGTGATAAATTTCAAGTGAATTCAGTAGTTTTTAAATTTTTGTCTGCAATATTAGAGCCAAAATATGGAATTTCAAAAAATGCAACTCATTATTTGAAAGTTAACTTTTTTACCGATTTTCAAGAATATAACCGATTTTTTTACCTCAACCGATTTCGAAGAGAAGATAAATGTATTTTAAAAAGTGTAACTGTCTTAGTTTAAACATTTAAGATGGTATTCGTAATCAGCGAGTAACAAACTTCAAGGGAATCCAATGATTTAAAATTTTTTTTCTACAAGCAGGCCTTTTATTTAGCACAGTCTAATGTGTAGATATATTTATATGTAGGTATGTATTTCCCACATGTAAGTACAATAATTTCCACAATAAATCATCAACCCGCTTGCACTTGATTTCGAGCAATTAAATCAATTAATCCATCAGCTCAAGTTCTCAACTATTCTACCTAAATTCGCAGTTTGTAACTCGATAATGAAATGCCGCCGCAGCACAGCAAAGCTAGTTCAGAGACGAGAGCGGTACATTCAAACGATGAAATATATTTGATTTTTGCATGCAGTGATGATTTAGCAAATGGAAGTGCAGCTTTAACCCGTACACGTATGTTTTTTTACAGAGAAAACATGAAATGTATATGTTTTAATAAATGCGAGTATTATTGGAATTATCACATTTGAATTGTTAATTGTTCGATGACATGCAACATTTGCGATTTTTCTTGTGCTAATTTTTTTACTGTTTTTTATTATTTTTTATTTTTATGAGCGACAACTGAATTCCATTTTTTTTATTCAACGCAGTTTTAGCGCATATAACATCAATTCTATTGTAATGCATACTAATGTCTGTACATAAATATATTCGTAAGTACCCAGTCGGCAAATTATGATCTCTTCTAAATCAATGCTTTCAGGCAAGTCTTTATAGGAAGACTTCTTTGAAAGCCATGTATACGAAGATCTTCTGAAAGCCATGCCATTATAAGGCAAAAGATGAGGTGTACTTAATCGGCAACTAATGTTAAGTGAAAGTAAAAATCGCACTGGACGTGTTGCACTATTGTACGTCCCCGCAATTAGCTGCGGCCAAAAGTCCGAAGCGTATTAAAAACTAGTTGAAATTTCCTACATATATGGCCTTATCTCAGGAACTTTTGATTTTCGACATTTGAAAAAAAAAGTTGTGGGACACTCATCTAACTGATTTCACCTTATTCTTTGAACCCTGAAACATATGTAAGTAAAACAAGTAATTTTTAGCAAAAAAAACCGACTTAAAAAAAAAATATATATATATCTATATATTTCATGATCCAATGATCGGATCTAAACCAAATTAGTACAGAACTGATAACCTCCTCCTTTTTTGGAAGTCGGTTAAAAACTATATTAATAAATAATAAATAACACAGAAGTACAAAAAAAAACCATTTATGAGAGGTTATTTTGACCAGAAAAGGTGCTCTATATGTTTTTAGAGTAGCCGAACACGAATCTGAAGTCTGTTTTGATCAACACGTCAGAATTTTGTTGTGACCTTAAAGAACATGGCGAACTTCATTTGACAAATTTTTTTTTATAAATATTAGCGGCTTTACTTTTATTTTGGTATTTTGAGGTCCTTGGCTACGAATATAGTTAAAATCAGATTTTCAAAATTCAAAATGGCGGACACAATATAGTGGTCAAAGGTACCAAATATTTTTAAAATTAAAATTTGTTTCAAAATAGCTTCTTCTCCGCGCTTTTCGGCGCGCGGCTTGTTGTTGTCACACAAAGGGGAGGGACCTACAGTTCTACGCCGATTCCGAACGGCGTTTGTAATTTTATTAGAAGCTGGCAGAATAAACTCGGAGGTTTGCCATTGCCTGCCGAGGGTTGACCGCTATTTCGCTTTTTAAAAATTTCCTAGTACGTTTTTTTTGTTTTTGTATTTGTGGCCGCTGTAATCCCCCTGAGTACTGGTGCGTGTCTGGAGTCAGGTTCAACTTGAGCTGTATTATTATTATTTCATATAAAATTCTCCCTGCTAAGGAAAGCTGAATCAAAAGTCTTTAAATTCTAGCCATGCAAAAATGAAAAAGAGTCAAAAATCGAGCAACAGATCAGGAATATAGGTTCCTATATACATATGTAGAAAGCTTGTTCCTAATTTTTGCCGACTGGGTATATATTTACACATAATAGGTACATACAAGCATATGTATGGACATATGTATAACATACTCATACATATGTATATGAATACATACTTAGTACTTAAGTAAATTGCCTGAGAAAAAAATTCAATGGTCTCTGCTATTTATGCCATCGTTTTTATAGCTAACTGCTCTGGCTTTTGTCTAAAATTTTGCAGTGTGAACTTTGAAGACACTTCATTAATTAGGTTGCACTTCTATGTTAATATACACACTAGAGTGGTCCAAAAAATTTTTTTCCGAAAGAGGGTTTGGGGCACCTTCCAAAATTTTTCCTCTTGCCGAAGAGGTTTTACTCTAGAAGTAGTGTGTACATATATTAAGCAAACAATTGGTTAGGCAACCTAAGAAAATTTCAAATTTAAATTATCTAAAAAAATATCAAAAGCTTCAGTTGTCATAACAACAGTAGCTTTTTATAAAAATCACCAAAACTTTTGCCAGTTTCACAGCTATACAGTAGCGAATTTCAAGGACATTGAGCACCCTGTATTGGTTACAGTCGAAAATTGAGAGTTGGTATAGACATTACAAATATAAAAAAGAAAAAAACTAAGGGGGTGCACCGTTTTCTTGGATGACATTTTTTTTGCATACAAAAATCGTACCACTCTAATGTACATATACGTTATACTTTCATACATATCGTCGTTTAAAGTACAAAACCGCGTATCGTCATTCTGCAAAACCGCGTAACTGACATTTTTTTTTGCCAAAAATTGGATTTGCTCACACAAGCTTTTGGCTCAATCCTTATCCATTCGTCCCGAATTATACTAGCCAGAAATGCGATTGCTTTACATAAAAAAAAACATTTTGAAATATGAGTGTTTTTACTCTCTAGAAAATAATTTGTGCAACCTCACATGCGCGGTTTTGCAATTTGCTGATATGCGGTTTTGTACTTTAAACGACGATATGCATTAAAATTATTTAGTTTTTGCTACACCCACTAATGCATTTGAGTTGTAAATTCGTGTCAGATGAATTGCAGTCGTGTATATATTAAAATGAGTAGATACAATGCTACCCCACAGCCGTCACACAATGGGGTCAAAGCATTTAAAAGCGTCCAAATTAAAGATCTTTATAAAGGAGAAAAATTATGTGGTTGTATATACATATGTACGTAAGTATGTGCTATTATTTTGTGCCCAAAAAGGGATAAGTTACAAACTACTTTCTGCTTAATTACATAAAGAAATAATTGTGTGCTCTTNCAGTTTCACAGCTATACAGTAGCGAATTTCAAGGACATTGAGCACCCTGTATTGGTTACAGTCGAAAATTGAGAGTTGGTATAGACATTACAAATATAAAAAAGAAAAAAACTAAGGGGGTGCACCGTTTTCTTGGATGACATTTTTTTTGCATACAAAAATCGTACCACTCTAATGTACATATACGTTATACTTTCATACATATCGTCGTTTAAAGTACAAAACCGCGTATCGTCATTCTGCAAAACCGCGTAACTGACATTTTTTTTTGCCAAAAATTGGATTTGCTCACACAAGCTTTTGGCTCAATCCTTATCCATTCGTCCCGAATTATACTAGCCAGAAATGCGATTGCTTTACATAAAAAAAAACATTTTGAAATATGAGTGTTTTTACTCTCTAGAAAATAATTTGTGCAACCTCACATGCGCGGTTTTGCAATTTGCTGATATGCGGTTTTGTACTTTAAACGACGATATGCATTAAAATTATTTAGTTTTTGCTACACCCACTAATGCATTTGAGTTGTAAATTCGTGTCAGATGAATTGCGAATTGCAGTCGTGTACATATTAATGGGTAGATATAATGCTACCCCACAGCCGTCACACAATGGGGTCAAAGCATTTAAAAGCGTCCAAATTAAAGATCTTTATAAAGGAGAAAAATTATGTGGTTGTATATACATATGTACGTAAGTATGTGCTATTATTTTGTGCCCAAAAAGGGATAAGTTACAAACTACTTTCTGCTTAATTACATAAAGAAATAATTGTGTGCTCTTTAGGTATACTTAATGCATTTTTAATTCAGATTTTCTCGCAGTTAGTTGCCTTTTTCGTTTGAAAGATACATAACATTGAATTTGGTGCTGAAGGTCAACTCTACTCCTTTTTGCAATAAAATAATATGCATTGCTAAAAACATGTAGCGTTTATTTATATGTACATATTTACCTATATATTTTATATGTATGTATGTGTGCAATGTTTAGCGACAGGGATGATGATGGAGGGTAATGGGCTGTTAGCAGCTACGTGTAATTCAAAAATCACGACGCAGAGCTACGCCCAGAAAAAATCGTTGGTGAATATGCAAAATTTATACTGATATTTACAAACATATGTATAAGATTCGCCATAACCTCCGGCTTCGTTTTAAATCAAAATTAGTAAATAATTTGGGGTCATCGGTGAGGTGACCGAGTGGTTAGGGGGCGCACTGCCATCCAGTAGAATCCAGGTTAAATTTCTGGTCCGACCAAAAGTAAAATTTTTTTTTAATGACAAACCTCTGCGAGAATGTGCATATGTACATATGTACTCGTTAGTCTCCCCATTTGTGTGACAACATCAAGCTGCATATCGCATCAGCCAACCGCTTAGCGCCTAGGCTAGGCAACGAAAGTGATGCATATAAAAATTAAAAATTCGCCTAAGGGTATTCAATTCTCAACATCAAGTCTTCAGTTTTTTGCAGAGCTCAACCTTTTCGATTGAAAAAGTTTTCATCCTAAGCTGTTGACTTGTCTCAAACTCTTGTTATATTTCTTTAAGCAAAAAAATTAATTGCGCTCTTTGGAGTGCGTTTTCCATTTATGTATAAATCACCCAAGTACACCCCGCATCAAAATAATAAGCGCATCACATATTAACTTGTTTTAACAATTTATTTTCTTGTTATTTAATGTTAGTAATTTTTTGTAAAAATATAGTTTATTTTTAACAAAGAGCATATAATACCCAGTTTAAGACATTGTGCCATGTTTAAGAATAAAAAACAAATTTTGAAAAATTTCGAGCCTTATAAATATATATTTCTTAAAAAGTTTTTGAGTCTGCGGTTTTTTAGCCCATTCCATACAGAGAGGTGCTTGACATTTGTTGAAAGTTTGTTGNGTTTTTGAGTCTGCGGTTTTTTAGCCCATTCCATACAGAGAGGTGCTTGATATTTTTATGAAAGTTTGTTGTTTTTTTAAGTATTGCAGAAAGTTAAAAACTTGATTTATATGGTTTTTGTTAAAGATAAACTATGTTTTTTTCAAAGAAAATAACTAATATTAAAAGCAAAAGCGCTTATAATTTTGACCCGTGGTGTGTATTTTAAGATTCAAGTTTTAATTTTACTGCGTAAACTAAATTTGATTATCTACTAACCAATTTTTTTGAGCGTATTAATATCATACCCAATTGCTGATTTAATTCCAGAGATTATTTCAGTTTATTATTCGTACCATAAAAACGACGTTTCGTCTACATCCAATCAATTCTAGGTAGAATGAAAAAGGGGTGACAATGGCGGAAGTTTTTCGCTGTGCGGCGGTACATCTTTATACGAGTATAAAAATCTGCATTGATACGTATGTATGTAAACTAGGGTGGCCCAAAAAAAAGTAAAGTCTGAATTTTAATGCTCTGACCCGGTAGGATTGTTCTATATCGAAAAAGGTATGCCCCTATTTTTTTTGTTTTGAAATCAAAAAATATTAAGAGGTCGCTCAAAGCGCTCAAATTTTTCAATGTATTTTATATAGAGAAAAACAGCTTTTCTTAGAAATGGTATAGAATTCTTGAAAATCAATACTTTTCAATTAGAAAATTCTGGCATTCCTCAGGAGACTTTCAATAATAATTGACGGACCTATAAATTATATTTACTATAAAAAGTCATTAAATAAACAATTGGGTATTATTATTGGGAATCTCCGGCACATAAACAGAGTTTCCCGATGGAAAAATATTGATTCTTAAGAATTCCATACCATTTCTACGAAAACTGAGTTTTCCCATATAAAAGCGACTTCTAAATATTTTTTTATTTAAATATAAAAAAACCGGGATACATTTTTTTCAATATAGAACAATCCTAGGGGGTGAGAAAATAAAAATTCCGACTTTACTTTTTCACATACACTTTTGGACCTGCCTAATGTACACGTGGTACGATGGTATGATATGAATGAGCTACCTTTTTATGTGCTTTTGATTGTGCTTTATATTACATTTCATTATTCTAAGGTAATGAAAACAAGAGAGTTAAGCTGGGCAACGAGGGATGAATCTAAAATAAATGCATGCATGTCATGCATGAGCTTTATTTATCCACAGCTAAATATTTAAAATTTAACTGAGGAGTTTCTATTCAAATTACGATAAACAATGGCAATGAACCACCAAAAAATGTAAGCATACCCAAAACTCGACGGCTGATAATTCACACATATGCCCAAATTTAAGGTGACTGGTAAGCTTCTCAGTAAGCTACCCCTAATATCTGCGTTTCTGTAAATTTTTCAATGCCACTCAAAAGTCAGTGGTAAGTTCAAAAAAAAAACCAAAGCTGTATGTGAAGAAGAAGAATAGCAATAATTTTGGTAGTATAATTGAAACTACAACTTTTCCACTCGTAATTACTAGTAGAATTGCCAGCCACTAGTAAAGGCTACATATATTCTACTTAAGATAAAATTTAAAATCTAAATTGAATTTGAATGCGTTCTGGGTCACAAAAAATGGTCCTCTAGCAACCACCCCGTAACACAAAGAAGTTAGAGTGTTTATTATCTACACTCCCAAAAACTTGTCTACCAAGTTCTTTTCGTTATCTATTAGGGAATTGACGAAAAAATTACTTGGCTGCCTTCAGGTTGAAGCTGCGATAAGAGCTAAGCATAGCTTATCATACAGTTGCAGAGAAAACATGATTCGGGTCGGGTACCGTGTATATTAAGGTAAAATCCAGGTTAGGTAAAAATCAGACACTAAAGGGTTTTCAAAAATTTTGACAATTGTTCCAGTTATGCCGCATGAAAATGTTGATAGTGAGGGTTTTTAAAAATCTATATTTTTGAAAAGTAAATTAATAATTTTTAAATTTTCACCAAAAAAATAAATTGTAAAAATTTCTTAAATTGATATTTGGTAATTACTGACAACTTTTAAATAATATTGTCTTTGCGATGGAACTGAGGTGGCGAGTATTGGTAGAAATTTTAGTGCCAATTTGATTTGGATTCATACGCACTCTGTTCAATTTCGGTTGGTCCCATACAAGTGGTATGTGCATGTGAAATTTTCGACAGTAAATTGGCGGCTTGCGTGAATTTAAGGTTGACCTGTTTTACTTTGTAAAATTAAATGGGTGCATATTCAAAGTATTTCTAACTAAAAGTCTGATTAAAAAGTTTGTTGACTTTTTTATATATTGCACAATGACTGAAATTTTATGTATGCGGTGTTTGTTAAAGAATAAACTATATTATTTTGTATGGAAATAATTACAATTCAAAAATAATAAAAAAGTAGCCAAAACCTGTCAACATGTGAGTGTCGTATAGTTATGGTAAACACTATACTCGCAGCTATCAGCACTTGATTCTATTCGACATTTTTAGATCGCTTTTGTTTTACGACGTTTTTAAGTAGACAATCTTAGACTTCGGGAACTAGTTGCAGCAATCTTATTACGAGTATGCTTATGTTTTTGTCACGTACTCGTAAATATGTTATCAATTATTCATATTTTCCTATCTTCCTTCGCCAACAGCATCAATACTGAAGTGCCATTCATTCATTATTTCAGATATGCGAACTAGGACACATCATTCTAGCTTTGTTATTCCCGAGCGGCTAAAATAATCACAAAGGCAACAATACTTAATGCAGCTATCAGTAAGTGAGGGTATGTGAAAAGATACTATGTATTTACGAATGTATACATACATATGTACTCCCAGTAATGGTACAACGGAGTACTATTTATCTATGTTTATGAATATAGTCGTATGTACATACATATGTACTTGATAGAACAATATCACTATGGTGGGCGAGCGCGCCCCAGCTGAGATTGTACCGGTTTAATACCCTGCAAAAACTTGAGGACCAGGTGGTCTACTGGGTCGTAGTTTTAAAGTATGTGCGAAAGGACCAGGTTGCATACTAGTAACTTGTTATGCTGACCTGGACCACTTCAAACGTAAAAAACTGATATATGTATGTGTTGAACGCTATCCCTTCTTGGCCCATCGGCAATATGATTCGGTTGCCGAATGTGCCAATATGGAGTAGTTGTCTAGGCCGTCCCAGTTTATGCAGTGGTGGACCAGAAGTGGTCAGATCCAATGATATGACAATGTTAATATATTACAAGCTAGCGTGGTCCTTTACTAGTAGTTAACCTAGTCCCATTTTTTTCAGGGTAAGTACAGGGTCGCATATGTATGTATATACACTAGGGTGGTCCAAAAAGTAAAGTCAGAATTTTAATACTTTCTTTTAATGCCCCTAGGACTGTTCCATACTGAAAAAATACCTCCGGTTTTTTATTTCGAAATCAAAAAACATTAAGTGGTCGCTCAAAGCGCTCAAACTTTTCCATGTATTTTATATGGGAACAAAGCAGTTTTTCGCAATAACGGTCTAGATTTCTTTAAGATCAATATTTTTCGATCGGAAAACTCTGTTTCGCTTTGAGATACTTCTACTAATAATAGCTAATTGTTCATTTAACCATTTTTTAATATTAACTATTTTTTATAGGTCCCCCAAAACCACAAAAAAATGCAATAGAGGCACCCATAAAAATCGTTAGTATTAAAAAATGGTAACATAAACAATTGGGTAGTATTGCCTGAAGTCTTCTAAAGAGAAACTATTGAAACTAGAGAGAAAAATATTGATTGTCAAAAGTTATACACCATTCCCACAAAAAACTTGTTTTTCCCCATATAAAGTACATGGAAAACTTTGAGCGCTTTGAGCGACCTCTACCTACTTTTTAGTTTCGAAAAAAAACATGGGTACGTTTTTTCGATATAGAACAATCATAGGGGGCGAGAGCATTAAAATTCCGACTTACTTTTTCTTGGGCATTTTTGGACCATCCTAATGTACATATGTATGGCTTGATGCACATATGTAGATATGTTTTTTTATGTGTAGGAGTGTAGGTAGGTACCCTGCAAAAAAGGCGAATAATCCGGGATGACTCCGGGAGCAATCGCAAAGGAGCATGCGACTAATGTCACTTTTGATCTCTTGATATGGAATGAACTGTTCGCTTTCGTTCGAGCATGTCCTATGAAGAGACCCGAATGGGTATAAAAAGAAACTAGTTACTTTTAAAAAATAAAAATAAAAATTTTCGCCAGCTGCGATTCGGACCAGGGTGCTCAGGTTTTTTAAGCGAATACTCTTCTCTGTGGCAACGCCGCACATGAAATTTCATAAAGTGCGTACATATAATTAAATTGTTAATAGTACCAGTTTGAGATTAGTCGGGGACTAATTGATCTCCAACAGTACCCATATGCGACTAGTTGCTGCTAATTAATGCCCAATTGTACCCGATTGAGAGTAATCTCGGAATACTATCGTTAGAGGTATGATGTGATACCGTTAGTTGCACAGCAAAGTATCTTTCAAATATCAACATCTGTAATTATTCGAACCAACACTTCAACAAACCGATTTTTCAAAAGCAATCCCATGCAAACACACACACATTTGCACTTTGTATCTGTATGATGGATTAGATGGAAATGCACGCACAAACATACTAAGTAGATAATTGTTGAGGTATCCGCTGAACTGCAAATCTCCGCACGTTTTTCTATATGTATAGCAGATATGCGCGAGTAATGTGACCGCATATGAATTTGCGGAGGTGTATGCCGACGCCTGCGTGCGCGCGACTAACTAACCGGCTTATTGGCTTATCAATCGACTAAATGAACGACGGCCCGGCGGACTGTAAATTGTTCAGTCGGTTTGGTTTCAGTTTGTCGAATAGATTTCTTCAATTTTGGTCGCTTGGCTGATCGGTTGTTTGGAATCGCTCGCGTCTGTCGCCAACGCTGGTTGATGGTCAACTAAATTAAGTATGGGACGACACAGAACTGCAGAGTGTCATGTCAGCTTCATACCCAGCGACCAGACGCACACAGGCACGGACGTAGAGAAAATAACCTTGCATGTGTTTGTTAATGTAAAGTGGTCTGGTTTCGGCTGCAGCGCCAGCTGGCTTGCACGCGTGTCAGTTGTTTGCATGCGTGTA